>NC_073409.1:5880000-6180000 GCF_028641065.1 Leucoraja erinaceus
TACACACAAATAAATATATACTAATCAATAACACAATAAAGTAATAACAGTAACACTCTAAGTAATCATTATAGTTCAGTACTGAGTCTCTCCCACAGCACCACCTACCCCAAAGATGCTGCTTTAAGCCAGTTTTGTTTGAGTGCTGAAACATGTTCACATTAGAGGAGTAGAATTAGGCCATTCAGCCCATCGAGTCTATTCCGCCATTCAATCATGGCTGGTCTCTGCCTCCTAATTCTGTGTATTATCTGTGTATTTATGTGTGTGTGTGTGTATATATATATATTCTATGGTCTATGGGCACACTGATCTGTATTTATGCCTAAAATATTCTGTCGTGCTGCAGCAAGCAAGAATTTCATTGTCCTATCTGGGACACATGACACTAAACTCTCTTGACTTGACTAATTCCATTCTCCTGCCTTCTCCTCATAATCCTTGACACCCGTTTTAATCAATAATTTATCTATCTCTACCTTAAAAATATCCGCTGCAAAGGCCTCCACAGCCCTCTGTGGCAATGAGTTCCACAGATTCACCACCCTCTGACTAAAGAAGTTCCTCCTCACCTCCTTTCTAAAAGGTTGCCCTTTAATTCTGAGGCTATGACTCGTGCCAGACTCTCCCACCAGTGGAAACATCTTTCCACATCCACAAAACCCGACCCATCTTGAACTTAAAAAGACAAAGAGGTCTGGTTTGCATCTTAGAAACTGTTGAAGCAACTACTCGAAAACCAGACGGTCTTGTCCAAGTAGAGTCCTCAACCCTGGAGGAAACTGTCTGGTGTCAATCAAGGAGTGTGGACCCTGGGATCAAATGTGCAAGTGAGCTGAAGGGAACTTTGTTCAGACAAAGTCCTCACCACCCCTCTGGACAATGCGATTCATTCTAACAAACCTGCGGACGCAACAAGGGAGAAGGTAACTGCTCTGAATTCTGATCAGAAGAAGTCTCTGAATTCAGCCCCGCGTGTCCCTAAGGCAGAGATAGACAAATTCTCGATTAGAACGGGTGTCAAGGGCCAAGAGTGTTTTATTGTCATGTGTCCCAGATAGAACAATTAAATTCTTACTTGCTGCAGCACAACACAATATGTAAAGTAGTAGACACAGGTTATGGGGAGAAGGCAGGAAACTGGGATTAGGCGGCCATGATTTAATGGGGAGGGGGGGGGGGGGGGTGGGGGGGGGGGGGAGGGGGGGTAGACTCGAATGGGGCTGAATGGCCTAATTCCACTCCTGTAACCTGTGAACTTGTGAGGACAGGGCCGATAAGCTGTAGTGGTCGGGGAAAGTGCTCCTGCATAAGGCGTAGCCGCAGAGAGCCCTGTGACTTACGGAGCCAGGCTGGGACCTGGAGTTATGTGCAGCTGTTAGATGAATGAATAAGACGAGTGAAGTCATAGCCTAAATGTGTCTGACATTAACTAACATTCACAAACTAACCCCATTGTGTTTTGTGTGTTCTTTCCGTTCATTAATTGCAAAGGAAATATTTCCTTTAAATTTCTTTATCGTACCTCAAAGATTAGAAGACATTATAGAGTCAACAGGCCCTTCGGCCCAAATAGTTCCTGCTGACCAAGGTGCCCCATCTAAAGGTAGTCTGTTTTGCCCAGTTTCCCTCTAAACATTTCCTACCCGTTTCCACCAGCTGTTCTTTAGTTTAGTTTAGTTTAGAGATACCAGCGATCCCCGCATATTAACACTATCCTACACACACTAGGGACAATTTACAATTTTACCAAGCCGATTAACCTACAAACCTTTACATCTTTGGAGTGTGGGAGGAAACCGGAACTCGCGGGGGATAATGCACAAACTTGATATTTTGTGACAATCTTCGATTTAAACCAGCATCCGCAGTTCTTTCCTACACATTGTATAGGAAGGAACGTCAAATGCTGCTTTAAACCAGAGATGGACACAAAAAGCTTGTTTCAAATTTCCATGCAGGTTAGAGGCGGCAGCTGGAGAATTTAACTTCTGGGCGTGGGAGGCCCAAACGAGGGCCCAAGTCTGGCAGGGAGAGCTTCAGAGATTGCGTTCTGTGATAGCAACTGTATGACGACTAATGTGAAACCAGCGTGACGTGACGTGAGAGTGGTCAATGAAGGCAATACGACTGTGTTATAGTAAGATGGTGTTGTAGTTGTGGAATGTGGGAGCATGTCCTAATGTCCCTGGGATGGACAAAGCTCACAATATCCAGTGCAAACTACTGTTGATACCTGATAGCAGCCAGCAATCAACTCCCAGTCACAGGGAACTGCAGACGCTGGAACCTTGAGCAAGGCACAAAGTGCTGGAGGAACTCAGCGGGTCAGGCAGCATCTGTGGAGGGAATGGACGGATGACGTTTTGTGTCGGAAAATTTTGATCATAGGGTTGGCACGGTGGCGCAGCGGTAGAGTCGCTGCCTCACAGCGCCAGGCACCCGGGTTCGATCCTGACCACGGGTGCTGTCTGTACGGAGTTTGTACGTTCTCTCTGGGACCGTGTGGGTTTACCCCAGGTGCTCCGGTTTCCTCCCACACTCCAAAGACGTGCAGGTTTGTAGATTAATTGGCTTGGTAAAATTGTAACCTGTTCCTAGTGATTGGGATAGTGCTAGTGTACAGGGTGATCGCTGGTTGGCATGGACCTTGTGCCTCTGTATCTCTAGAGTCTAAAGTCTAAAGGTCTAAAGGTGGCGGGGTTGAGGTGAAGGTGGTGGGGGGGGGGGGGGGGGAGAGAGTGGGGGGGAGGGGGGGGTGGCGATGTGGTTTTCACAAAATGGCCTGTCTTTGATTCTCTTTCTTAATGAGGCCCAAGTTAAGGAGTGGAAAGACAAAGAGGTCTGGTTTGCATCTTAGAAACTGTTGAAGCAACTACTCGAAAACCAGACGGGACCTCATACAAAGATCTTGCTCTATTGCAGTGGTGTAGAGATGGCAGAGGGAATGGGTTTGGGTGGGGGAAGGGGGGGAGTTGCTGAGGATGACTGGAGAAAGATGAGGGAAGGCAGGGTGGGGACAGAGACTCGAGCAGATGGGACTAGTGACTCGTGCAGTTGGGGCAAGATAGACACAAAATGCTGGAGTAACAACATGCTCCAGAACAGCATCTCTGGAGAGAAGGTTTTTTTTTTTGAGGGAGTGGGGGCCTGGAAAGCGGAGGCCATTGAAGAGACGAAGGGGGTGTGAGGTGTCTTGGACATGGGTTGGAAGAGATTGGATCAGGGGGGATAGAATGGAGTCGAGGAATGTGGATATGAATCAGTGGTGTGTCAGGGCAGTTCTGTTTATGGATGTTGGCTTTGTTTTGAGGGAAATAGGTTGCCTGGAAAGTGGAAGTCATTGTTGAGGGGGTTGGGACCTCATCTTGGCATGGAATATTTGGGCCGAAGGGTAAGGCAGCAACTCTACTGCTGCACCACTGGAGTTCCTCCAGCACTTTACCTCTTCCTAACCTCCATGGGATAATCCCCAGTAAAGGGCCTGTCCCACTCAGGCGATTTTTTAGACAACTACAGGCAGTCACCACATGGTCCCCGGGGTGTCGCCTGTACGGTGGTGAGTCGTCTCCTCCGTCGCCCAAAGAATCATAGCGTCTTTCTGGTCGCCGCTGGATTTTCAACATGGTGAAAATTTTCGGAGACAGTGGGTTTGATGCCAATGAGCGTAGTTTGACTTCTCCTGACGTAGACGTTGTCGCAGTTATCGCCAGGTTAGCGTAGGTTGTCGCGGTGCTGACGTCAGTTTTTTTGTTGTTAAAGTAATGATTCTATTTCAAATTTTATGTGGTAGGGGGGGTTCTGTCGCCGGTTTTTCGGCGACCTGCGATGACTATGACAGTCGCCGGCAGTTGCCTAAGTGGGACAGGCTCATTAGTTGCAATGCTGACTGTGTAAATGTTCTCCATATGCAGCTTACGTTTGGTGTAATTGTACATGCGTGCAGTTACATGGATAAACAGAGAGACACCAAGCTGGTTTTTCTAGATAACTTATCAGAGTGACGTAAGTCATAGATCACTAACTGTGCCCACGGGTTCCTGCCCCACCCAGACGATAATCTTCCGTGGGAGAGCACAAGCAAACTCAACTTTTGAACAATTTTTTTTTAAATGTTAGCCTCTTCAAGCCTCGATCGCCTTTACTTTCCACTTTATTTACTTAATGAACTTCTTCCGAGATGGTGGCTCGGATAAAGGACACAAAATGCTGGAGTAACAGTGGCTCAGGCAACATCTCTGGAGAGCACGTTTCAGGTCGTTACTCTTGTTCTGACTGGTTCTGAAGACTGGCTCATCATTCCGTCATTGGTACATGTAACAAACTGTTTTTCACTCTCGACTAATGTTTACTTCACAGCACTAACTACACGTACTATTAAAGTATAGCTACTTGAGCAAAACATAAAGTGCTGGAGTAGTTCAGCGGGTTCAGGCAGAGACTCTGGCGGGAATGGATCGGTGGGTGACTGTTCTTCAGACCGGCAGGAGAATGGTTCAGCTGCTGTGAGCATAGAAACATAGAAACATAGAAAATAGGTGCGGGAGTAGGCCATTCGGCCCTTCGAGCCTGCACCGCCATTCAATATGATCATGTCTGATCATCCAACTCAGTATCCTGTACCTGGCATCTCTCCATACCCCCTGATCCCTTTAGCCACAAGGGCCGCATCGAACTCCCTCTTAAATATCAAAGCAGTCCTTGAAGTCATCCCCCACTCCATCGGGAAGCTCCCTAAAGTTCCGCGATCGGCTTGGGAAGAGAGATTCTGGGACCTTGGCTCATGGAAGTGGAACCGTGACAGAGAGCCTTTGACATCTCTCTCTAGACCCTCTTAGCGACTCCACGCTCTGTAAAACATCGCCCAGGAGCAGCCCACAAGAGTGGCAATGGTGCCATGTGTATAGAAGGTGCCAGCACTACTGGTGATAGACAGTTCCGTTTGTTAGTTACGATACGATATTTATCCCAGGAGGGAAATTGATCTGCCATCAGTAATAAAACACAAAACACGGGGGGTCAGTCTCAGTCTACCCCACGACAGAAGGGGGAGGAGTTGTACAGTTTGATAGCCACAGGGAAGAAGGATCTTCTGTGGCGTTCTGTCCTGCATCTTGGTGGAACCAGTCTGTTGCTGAAGGTGCTCCTCAGGTTGACCAGTGTGTATCATGGAGGGGGTGAGCTGTATTGTCCAAGATGCTCCGCAGTTTGAGGAGCACCTTCCCCTCCAAGACCAACATCCCATGTTCCGTTTATTATTGTCACATGTACTGAGGTACAGTGAAAAGCTTTGTCCTTGTGTGCCTGGAGGAATCGATGGAAATAAATGCATTGCTAAACCCAAGGGAACACTGTAAGACTGGATTTACATCTCACTCAGAAATCCCATCAAGAATTCCATGTTTTCAAGACAGTCCTGTAAATTCAGTAAAGGCAACCTTTTGTCTTCTTGCTTCTGTTCACAATTAGTAGTGAAGGAGAGCTTTACATCGCGGTCAGCCCGAATCTTTCTATACAACGTGAATGACAACTGCCCGCTTTATATGGATGCCGCCCGCCATTCTCTGGCTAATTGGTTTCTCGTGGGAGAAGGATATTATTTACATTCTTATAAACCATGCCGCTCGGTAACAACAAAAACACGGATCGGGATTCATAACCTTTCACATGTTTTGGTCAGAAGTGGATTAGTCTTGAGATGCAGAATTTCTGAGGAGGCTGCTCCTTCTTCAGGATGGGCGGAAGAATGATGTTGATGGACAAAATCTCTCTGCACGCCAAGGCCACCAGATTTTTCAAAATTTCCTTGGAGCAAACAGATTCAATAAGCTCACAAATGGTCCGAATGTGACATGGTATTGGGGGTAGAGTGCTGACATGGATAGAAAATTGGTTTGGCGGACAGGAAACAAAGAGTAGGGATTAACGGGTCCCTTTCAGAATGGCAGGCAGTGATTAGTGGGGTACCGCAAGGCTCGGTCCTGGGACTACAGCTATTTACAATATACATCAATGATATGGATGAAGGGATTCAAAGTAACATTAGCAAATTTGCAGATGACATAAAGCTGGGTGGTAGTGTGAACTGTGAGGAGGAAACGGACATTTTCAACCTCTCACTTTGAGGTCTGAGGTCCCCACCTGCTTTAAAAGGGCATCAATTATTCCAGTGCCCAAGAAGAGTAAGGTGACGTGCCTCAATGACTATCGACCAGTGGCACTAACGCCGGTGGTGATGAAGTGCTTTGAGAGGTTGATCATGGAGCAAATCAACTCCTACCTCGACAAAAACCTGGACCCACTGCAGTTCGCTTACCGCCACAACAGATCAATGGTGGATGCGATCTCGCTGGCCCTCCACTCCGCTCTGGACCACTTGGACAACAAAAACTCATATTCAGGCTGTTATTCATCGATTACAGCTCGGCATTTAATACAATCATCCCCTCCAAGCTGGTTACCAAACTCGCAGAACTGGGTCTCTGCGCATCCCTCTGCAATTGGATCCTCGACTTCCTCACTCACAGACCACAGTCTGTTCGTATTGGTGGAAATGTGTCAGCCTCAATAACAATCAGCACAGGAGCACCTCAAGGCTGCGTGCTCAGATCCCTGCTGTACTCACTCAATACTTATGACTGCGTAGCCAGTCACAGTGCGAACTCCATCATCAAGTTCGCTGACGACACCACTGTTGTGGGACATATCACTGATGGGGATGAGTCCGAGTATAGAAGAGAGATCGAGCAACTGTGCATATGGTGCCAGCGCAATAACCTGGCCCTCAACACCAGCAAAACTAAGGAACTGATTGTGGACTTTGGAAGGAGGAGGAGGGGAACCCACAGCCCCATTTATATCAATGGGTCGATGGTTGAAAGGGTCAAGAGCTTCAAATTCCTGGGCGTGCACATCTCTGAAGATCTTTCCTGGTCCGAGAATACTAATGCAATTATCAAGAAAGCACATCAGCGCCGCTACTTCCTGAGAAGATTACGGAGAGTCGGTTTGTCAGGGGATATGGGGAGAAGGCAGGAACGGGGTACTGATTGGGGATGATCAGCCATGATCACATTGAATGGCAGTGCTGGCTCGAAGGGCCGAATGGCCTCCTCCTGCACCTATTGTCTATTGTCTATAGAACATCATGTTCAAGATTGGGCTATGACTGTTCACTTCTGATATCAATCGTCATACAATTTGGATAAACGCAAATCATCTCAAATCTGGAGCAAACTGAGTCAGGAAAGTCACAAATAATTAGAACATCATGTTCAAGATTGGGCTGTGACTGTTCTCTTCTGACCTCATTATTAGTACAACTTGTAGTAAGGCAAATCATCTTGAATCTCCACTGACGATAGAACAAGTAGCGCAGGGCAAGGTTTTACTCCACGAAGATGAATACTATTACAAACATCCTGTTCTTAGCGTTAGTCATTCATTCTGCCAAAGGGCGTAACTTCAGATTCAGCTCCGGATGTGTTTCTCATAAGGGTTGGGCAGTGGAGCAGATAGTAGAGCTGCTGCCTCACAGCGCCAGAGACCCAGGTTTGATCCTGACCTCGGGTGCTGTCTGTGTGGAGTTTGAACGTTCTCCCTCTGACAAACATAGAAACATAGAAACATAGAAATTAGGTGCAGGAGTAGGCCATTCGGCCCTTCGAGCCTGCACCGCCATTCAATATGATCATGGCTGATCATTCAACTCAGTATCCCGTACCTGCCTTCTCTCCATACCCCCTGATCCCCTTAGCCACAAGGGCCACATCTAACTCCCTCTTAAATATAGCCAATGAACTGGCCTCAACTACCCTCTGTGGCAGAGAGTTCCAGAGATTCACCACTCTGTGTGAAAAAAGTTCTTCTCATCTCGGTTTTAAAGGATTTCCCCCTTATCCTTAAGCTGTGACCTCTTGTCCTGGACTTCCCTAACATCGGGAACAATCTTCCTGCATCTAGCCTGTCCAACCCCTTAAGAATTTTGTAAGTTTCTATAAGATCCCCTCTCAATCTCCTAAATTCTAGAGAGTATAAACCAAGTCTATCCAGCCTTTCTTCATAAGACAGTCCTGACATCCCAGGAATCAGTCTGGTGAACCGTCTCTGCACTCCCTCTATGGCAATAATGTCCTTCCTCAGATTTGGAGACCAAAACTGTACGCAATACTCCAGGTGTGGTCTCACCAAGACCCTGTACAACTGCAGTAGAACCTCTCTGCTCCTATACTCAAATCCTTTTGCAAATCCTTTTGCTGACCGTGTGGGATTCCTCCGGTTTCCCCCCACGTCATAATGTGTGGGTTTGTAGATTAATTGGTCTTGTAGGGAGTGGATAAGAATCAGGATAAAATAGAACTGGTGTGAACGGGTGATCGATGGTCAGTGTGGCCTCGGTGGGCTGAAGAGTCTGTTCCATTGTGGTATCCCTAACGGCAAGGCAGCGGTAGAGTTGCTGCCTTACGGCGCCAGAGACCCAGGTTCAATCCTAATTACAGGTGCTGTCTGTACGGAGTTTGCACGTTCTCCCTGTGACCACGTTTCTCCGGGTGCTCCGGTTTCCCCCCCACACTACAAAGACACACAGGTTTGCAGGATAATTGGCTTCAGTAAATGTTCCCTAGTGTGTCGAGAACAGCGTCAGTGTACGGGGTGATCGCTGGTCAGCGTGGCCTTGGTGGGCCGAAGGGCCTGTTTCCGCGCTGTATCTCTAATGTCTAAAGCTTAGAGATGAGATGGCTCCAGATTATGATGCATCTTTGTTTCCATTTGCCTGACGTCCCTGCTTTATGATGCTTCTGTGCTCAGGGCTTACTGACCGCTGAAACTACAGGGTCACCGCGTAAGTCTCTACGCGACTCATTTGAGATAAGCTTCCACCGAGGTTTTACCAAGTGTAGGGTCGGCAGCAGATGAATTACAGAAACATTGAGTTCCCTTTCCCAGCAGAGAGAAAACAGTTCGAGCTCACTGTGTACCCTGCAGTCCTGATTTAAAAATAAGGCTCTCTAAATATAACTGGGGCTGCAGATAGATGCAGAACAAGTTCTGAATGGCTAAACTGCTGACTGAAAATGCTTCGCAGCTTTGCACAATAGTATGTACACAATGACTAATAATGTAGCTGTATTATGACTTGGCTGCGTGTGTAGCCAGGGGCCCGTGTACCCCTGAGTTTCTATAACGCAATCTTTGAAACTGTGACTTACACCCACTCGTGTTCACGTTAGTTATTTGTTGATTTGTCTGTCTGATCTTGTGGCCTGGAGATTTGGAAATGATTGTTCTTTGTCCTGTTGCTTCATCCGGTGGGTAACGCAGGGCACCAAGGTTTCTTTGTACAATTTCAGCCAAGTGAAGGATCTTGCGGTGGGTGACGCCAGAGTCCTCGCTCCGACCGCCCTGCGCTTCACATTCGCACAACTCGATGCAAAAGATGCCCGCTCACGTCGGCGCAAAAAACCGCAGGTGCTGAATCGTTGAGCAACACACAAAGTGCTGGAGGAACTCGGCATCTGTAGGGGAATGGACAGATCTCGTTATGGGTCGGGACTAGGGTTGCCAACTTTCTCAGTCCCAAGTAAGGGGCAAGAAGGTGGGCGTAGACGGGGCCTGTAAGGGATATTGAGGGACATTGAGGGGGATTGGACGGGAGGGGGATGGGGTTACAGAGGCGGCCAAAATATAACGTACAACTGATGCGCATAAAGGGGCCTGTGATCACACGCTGTTGTATCAGATCTAGGATGCGTGGCCTCTGGTGATTACATATTAGCTAACAACCACCTTGAACATATATGACACTAACCTCGGCAGCTATGACCTTCTATGGACTGTGTCTTTGGTTGCACTACAGACTTTGGTCCTTGCACTGTTATGACTACCCAGTATTTGTTATTGCACGACTGGCGGCCCCGCCAACAGTCTGTCTGTTTTTTCTCGTCTTTGTAAAACATTTTTGTGCATGTTAAAAGTTTGTGTAAATGTTCTCCGGTTTGTATTATGTGCGGGTAGAGGGGAGTCGGGGGAAACTTTTTTTCAGTTTCTTACTTTGCCGGAGATACGATTATTTTCCGGATCGCATCCCCGGTCGCTCTGCAGCCTACCATCGATGGAGCTGGAGGCCTCCTCGGACTGACATTGTGCCACACCGCAGGCGTGGACTTGACATCGGAGCTGATCCATTGCCTGCGGAATTTACCATCGCAAGCTCGCAGTCTTGGGAGAAGCCGTGGATGTCAGGAGCTCCAACGTGGCAGAAGGCTCGATCAGCCCCGACCTGAGGTCCGATCGCCGGCGCAGGGGGAGCCGACATCCCCCGATGCAGGAGCTAATCGCCCCGATGCGGTGGGCCCAAACACCGCCGGCTACGGGAGCCAAGATCGTCCCATTAACGGAGGGCTTGAAGCCCCCCGACCGCGGGAGAGCTAATGGAAGAGATTGGAACTGTTTTCGCCTGCCATCACAGTGAGGAATGTGGAGGAGTCACTGTGGTGGATGTTTATGTTAAAATGTGTTTTGTGTGTTCCGCTGCTTTTTATTTGCATGACTGACTTGGCAAATGAAATTCTTTGTATGTTGCAAAACATATTTGGCTAATAAAGTATTATTGTGATTGTGATTGTATTTCATTAATTATTATATATAGTTATCTCAGTGATGGTGTTTATGGGCCTGTTGCAAGTTACTGCTGCAAGTAAGACTCTAACAACCGTTCCATTTTCGGTACACATTATATCTAAACATTCTTTACTCTTAACTTAATGAAGTGTTCAACAATTTTGGGAAGTCGATTTAAAAAAAAGGGAATCTAAAGCTTGGGGCGGCCCATGTTCACCACCACATTTCCGACTTGCGTCAATATGGGTTACACTGTAATAATGAAGGAAACAGCTCACGATAAGAACATTCGTCATTTGAAGTGGTTTATGAATGAACAAAGATATCTTCGGAAGTAAACAACACAAGTCTGACAAATGATTGAGGCTTAACTACCCCCCAGTCCTTATCTAAATCCCTTCAGCCAGCTGAGATGCCACACTATCAGACCCACTTATCTCAGTCCACACATTGAGCAACACACAAAGTGCTGGAGGAATGGTACAGTCTATGAGAACACTGCAGTTCTTTACAGCTGTACAGTGAGTTCCCGACACTGTTGGCCAATTTATTGCTCAAAGTCTATTTTCTCCCGTAAAAAAAAAAACGTTTGAATTCTTTAGACAAAATGTCTCACTTGCAAACTCTAAGGGAAAACCTCCTATACTTCCCAAAAATCATTCTCCCCAAATATGGAGCGCCAGAGTGTAATATTTGTTAAAATGCAAGAGACAAGGCAGAGTTCTGTCACGTACTGTAAAGATCCCTTCACATTCCCACTTTGCTAATGTTTAAAAGATCACAAAAGGAACACTGTTCTTCTGCCACAGATAATTACAATCAACTATTGTCAACCCAAAACGGATTCAAACATCCAGTAATTTCAATTGGAATATTAATCCTAAAAATACTTGAATGTCCTGATTATCGGCATTATGTGACTGGAGAAATCTCGAGTTGGCTCCCATGAAAAAGTGGTCATCGGAGTTCTTTGGGACTTTTAATCGGTGAATTGAATTGAATTGAGTGATACAGCACAGAAACAGGCCCTTCGGCCCACCAAGTCTACGCTGACCATTGATCACCAGTTCTTACTAGCTCTAAGTAATCTCACTTTTTCATCCACTCCCTGCACACGAGAGGCAATTTTACAGAGGCCAATTTACCTACAAACTTTGGGACGTGGGGAGAAACCTGAGCACCCAAAGGAAACCCACACGGTCACAGGGAGAATGTGTAAACTCCACAAAGACAGCACCCGGGGATAGGAGATAAAAAATGCAGAATAAACTCTTGCCTTTATCCCAAATATCACTATTTGAGTGAGTGGCAGGTGCTCCATGAATTGAATAAACGGACTCCAGGTGTCGGGCAAGGTGAGACAGCAGCTCTACCAGCTGCGCCACTGTGCCAGTCCCTACTCAACTTTACCCCAAGTCTATTATACTTAAACCACTCAGTGTTCCGGCACAGTGAGTAACATATCAAGGGGACAGGCACAAAGTGCTGGTGCTGATTGTCTAGTTTGTTATTGTCACGTGTACCGAGGTACAGTGAAAAGCTTTTCTTTGCACGCTATTCAATCAAAGAAGACTATACAAAGAAATTAAATATAGAGACTTGAATTGTTCAAGATTCCAGCATCTGGAGTTCTTTTCTCTTTGCATCTGAGATACTGCCTGACCCGCACAGTTGCACCGGCATTATGTCTCTTATCTTCAGTACAAATCACCACCTGCAGTTCCTTCCTAGACATGTGAAAGCGGTTGCTCTGAGGAGCTTAACTGTGAATTTAAAGGTCATGCAATTATATATGAGCAAGCTGCCATGTTTTGTTTACTGGATATCTCATTCACCAATGGCAAATTCAAGTGCAAATGATGAGATGATGCGTCTGTAAATGAAAACCATCTGCCTGTGAGTCATTGGGTGCCTGGATTCAATTATATTTTGGTTCTCGAATAAGACAGAACAAAACCCTTTGTGGGCGTATGTGAATGCACAACTAACAGGCTGTCAGGCTGCTGGTCAAACAAAACAGTGAACAAAAATGACAGAAATTCAGTTCCATGGAACAAAACAAGCCAAAACTATGAAGGCGAGTTCATAGCGCAGGCCGACAGACATGTGAATGGGGTGACGGCAGCGGTGAGGCCTCGTGGGTCGATGAGAGCGTGGAGGACCGCTGTGAGGGAGGGGGAACAATGGAGAACCCTGTGTGGAGGGGACTGCCCTGAGGGGGAGGGAGGAGAACAAAAGGAGGAGCCGGGCGCTTAGTAACTGTCAGCGCCGTAGATGGCCGCTATTTGTATACATCGGGTAAACAAGCAAAGAATTTCATTGTGTCTTGTCACATGTGGCAATAAAGTATTTCATCTGGCTCGAAGGGCCGAATGGCCTACTCCTGCATCTGTTTTCTATGTTTCTGTTTTCTATGAAGGATCTGAAGAAGGGCCTCCACCCAAAACGTCACCCATTCCTTCTCTCCAGAGCTGCTGCTTGTCCCACTGATTTTATCTATCTTCAATTTAACCCAGCATCTGCAATTCCTTCCTACACGTCCCATAAAATAAGTCAAGAAACAGTCTTTCATGTCAGAGTTATCTGAATAGGTGATGTGAAAGGAGAGGAATTTCCACACTGCAAGGTCAAAACATCACACTATTCTGGTTGTTTTGCGTACTTTGTTTTTTGCAGTCTCATGGTCTAGTTAACTTATAACCTCTAGCCCACTAAGGACATTGGATTCTACATTCTACACTCTGTAACTTCCCCTCTGCTCTGTCTGTTGTACTTGAGTTTGAACTGATTGTATCTCGAAACAAGGAACTGTAGATGCTTGTTTGCATACAAGTTCACAAAGTGGTGGAGTAACTCGGCGAGTCAGGCAGCATCTCTGGAGAGCATGAGTTGGTGACTTTTCGGGTCGAGTCTGAAGAAGGGTTCCAAACCGAAATATCATTTCTCTCTGTTCTTTAGAGATGCTGCCTGATCGACTGAGTTACTGCAGCACTCTGTGTCTGATTGTATAGATGTATGGTACGTATAATCTGTTTGGATAGCGTGCAAAACAAAACTTTTTACTGTACCTCAGTACATGTGACATTAATAAACCTAAACCTAAAAGTGATTGCATCAAATGTGCCTGTAAAACTACAGCGACAACGTTTTTCATTGCTCCGGTTCCGATCCAATGCAAATGAAAAATAAAGTCTTGATTCAAGGTCAGGCTGGTATATTATTCAGCTGAAAACCGGCACACAGCTTAGCATGATGCAGACTGACCACCATAGTGAACCTTCGTTTCATCGGAAATATCTTTAATTGTGACAATGTTTTTATTTTAATACAAGAGTCGTTTAATTATCATATGTACTGGCAACAGAAGAATGACATTCTTACTTGCTGCAGCCTAACAATCTCATTGATGCAAAATACATACACTCACACACACACATAATATATATATATATATATATATATATATATACACATATATATATATATCCCCTATGGTGTGTGCTGGAAAATGGGGGAACGGGTGAGTGGTGGAATATTGCGTTGGGGAGCGGGTTGCGTTGGAGGACCAGGCCTCCCATGTGACAGGGACCCAACGGGTCCCACTTAGTCTAGTAATAGAGTAAACAGGTGTATAAAATCATGAGAGGAACAGATCGGGTAGATGCACAGAGTCTCGTGCCCAGAGTAGATGAATCGAGGAGTAGAGGACACAGGTTTAAGGTGAAAAGATTTAATAAGAATCTGAGGGGTAACATTTTCACACAAAGAATGGTGGGTGTATGGAACAAGCTGCCAGAGGAGGTAGTTGAGGCTGGGACTATGCTAACATTTAAGAAAAAGTTAGACAGGTACATGGGTAGGATAGGTTTGGTGGGGTATGGAGCATCTGCAGGCAGGTGGGACTAGTGTAGCTGGGACATGTTGGCTGGTGTTGGAAGTTGGGCCGAAGGGCCTGTTTCCACACTGTATCACTCTATGACTCTAATCAATAATACAATAATCAATTGTACCAGGAAACCAAACCATAATAGTACGATGTTTTTATCTAGGAGCTAAGGGAGGAAACGGGACTGGTACAGCTAAGGAATTCCCAGTTAAAAAAACATCTTGATTTGTATGTCAGCTTTCAGACATGTTAAGAAGCAATTCCCCTACAAGAAATTCATGGAATCAAATATTACTTCACAGAAATGTGCATATTTGGCTCATGTCTGTGCCAATGGTTTTATTGTGTAACAGATGTAATGCAAATTTGTTCTTCAAGTTCCATTTTTTCTTTAACCAGAAATGAACCATTTCCCTTTACTCAGAATTTGTGACTCCTGTCCAAACATTTCAGTTGTAAATTCCATACCTTAACCTCCAGCAGTGCAAGATGAAAGCTGGAAATGTTCAGCCATTCAGGCAGCATCCGTAGACAGAGAAAGACTGTCAATAGCTTGAAAGACTGTCAATAGCATCAGAAGATCAATAACAAGAAAAGGGGAAGGAAAGAACAGAATCTGTGACAATTGGGGAACAATTGGAGTCACAAAGTCATGCAGCACAGAAACAGTCCCTTCTGCCTAACTTGCCCTAGCCGACTAAGATGCCACATCTAGCTAGCCCCATACGGCACATACTGTATCCCTGTACATCTTTCGTATCCACGTTCCTGTCCAAATAGCTTCCAAACATTGTTATTATACCTGCCTTAACTACTTCCTCTGGTAGCTCATTCCATACACCCACCACCAAAACGTTGCCCCTGAAGCACCTCTTAAATCTCTCCCCTCTCATTTTAAGCCTATGCCCACTAGTTTAAGAATCCACTTCCCTGGGGGAAAAAAGACGACTGAGCATTCACTTTATTCATGCCTCTCATGTTCTTGGACATCTCAATAAGGTCACCCCTCAGCTTCCTTCGCTCCAAAGAGAAAAAGTCCTAGCCTATCCAACCTCTCCTTACAACAAGCCCCCGAGTTCAAGTAACAGACTAGCTACTTGAATATCTTCTGCACTCTTTCGAACTTAATGACATACGTCCTGTAGCTGGTCAACCAGAACAGCACATGGTGCTCCAAGTCCTCGGGCAGACTTGGTGCCAGCAAGTATCTGACCTGCCAGTTTTGTTAAGAATGTTAACATTGGAGAGCTTAGCAGAATGTCATTGTGAATTCGCAGAGCTTCTGCGAATCACCAACTGCAATCTGCAATAAAAAAAACATTCTCCAGAAAGGCAGCATTTCCAAAGGCAGATTGCACTGAAGGCTTTGTTGACTGTGGTGATGATGACATGGTTTTGTGATGCAAAAAGAATGTGCTGGAGGAACTCAGCGTGTCAGGCGGCCTCTGTGGAAGGAATGGACAGACGACGTTTCAGATCAGGACCCTTCTTCCATGTTTGCTCCCGCTCAGTTTCCAGGGCTCCCAGGCCAGTCTCAGCCAGGAACTCAGTGAAATTGTGTTTGTTCTGCTGCTGATATGATGCTGGCTCACAGTTGCATTCACACACTTAGCCTCCCTCTTCAACAGGATCGCTATTTGCTATTACTTAAGTCAATAATAGACATCTGTTTAAAATTGGCTAGATACAAAAAGCTGGAGTAACTTGGTGACCTTTCGGGTCTAGACCCTTCTTCAGTCCTCAAGAAGGGTCTTGACCTAAAACGTCACCTATTCCTTTTCCCCAGAGATGTTGCCTGACCCGCTGAGTTACTCCAGCTTATTGTCTCTGTCTTCGGTGTAAACCAGCATCTGCCGTTCCTTCCTACACGTTTACAATGGGCTGCTGCCCTTATCCAGGTGAATAAAACCACAGTATCTTTCCCAATATCCTGACATTGCATCTCCGATACCATCACTAACCAGCCTGGTTAAAGGTGTTCATGATATGTAGAAGGGCTATTGTAATTCCCAGTCTTTGCCTTTGGTTGCACAATGGATTTCAGTTTTGCATAATTATGGTTACACAGTATTAGGTTATTCATTTATTCATTGTATTGATATATATTCATCTGTGCATCATTGTGTTGGTGAGCTTGTAAACCTGCCGCAGGTAAGAATTTAATTGTTCTGTTGCCTGTACATGACAATTAAACATTCTTGGGTGTAAGAAAAATAAACGCATCAGCTTCCAATCTTTCAGCTGGCTGATGTCATGACACTATCGTTGGATTTCAGCTGGTATAGCACCAGAGATCCGGGTTCAATCCCACCCTAGGGTGTTGTCTGTGTGAAGTTTGTATGTTCTCTCTTGACCACATTGGTTTCCTCCCACATCTCAAAGACATGCGGATTTGTAGGTAAATTGGCCTCTAAATTTCCCCGAGTACGGAGGGAGTTGGGTGAGAAAGTGAGTTAATGTAGAACTAGTGTGAACGGGTGATCGATGGTCAGGGTGAGCTCGGAGGACCACTTGGCCCTTTTCCATGCTTAATCTTTAAACTAAACTTCTTCACTGAGACTGTGTACAAAAACCTGGTGCTGATGCACCTTCACTCACTTGAAGTCATTCTCGTTGGGCTTTTCCTCCCCCACTCAAAGGCTGATGAGGCTCTTCCACAGCTGTGCATGACTGAACAAAAGCCCAAGCAACTCGTCATTTGTTTCTATAGAACTGTACTGCACTTTTGAATCAGGATGAAGTATGGATGCAGGCGACATGTTTGCAGTGCAATGCAATGTTAAACCGTGGTTGCAGTTTGATACATTCAGTCAGCATGATGTCCCATCTCAATATCTTGGCCACAACGTTCAATACACCCATTCTCAAAAGTGGGTTAGGCCATATGGAATTTAATCTTGCAATTTTGTGTTTAGGACATATTTATGTTAAAACACCCAGAATTAAAGTGTTATGAAATGCGCTGTTAAAATGGGGCCAACATATCAGAACAACTTTAAATCCTGAAAGGCAATGCCCGACAGTGAAAGGGGAAATGCATCAAAAGGCGAGAAACCCACGCACACTTTGCGGCAGCCCATTGCACCAATATCATTCTATAAATAATGATAGATTTAGGCAAGGTTTGTTTTTTGAAGCATGCCCTTGTCAAACAAATTGAGCCGTTGAAACCGCAAATGGAACTTAAATGGTAGCTACTCACTGAATGTCATGGCACATCCATCAGGCTAGTTTTGCTAATTATGCTCATGTTCCACCTTCAGAGTAACCTCCCTGACCGTGAACTTCCAGTTATAAGTTCGTAAGATCATGACAGGAACAGAATTAGGCTCATTCCACCCATCGAGACTGCTCCGCCATTCAATCACGGCCGATCTATTTTTTCCTCTCAACCCTATTCTCCTGCCCGTAATCTTGGACATCCGCACTAATCAAAAAGCTGTCAATCTCCATTTTAAAATACTCAAAGACTTGGCGTCTGTGACAATGAATTCCACAAATGATTCCATAGATGAGAAATGAGGATTTCAACTCCACACATTTTCCTTGGGCTTACTTTTTGGCAGAAACCTTGGTGAAGTTCAGATAACACAGCAAGCCATGAGTACTCAGATTCTGGTTATTTTTATTTGTTCCATTTTTGGGTTTCGTGGGAGGGGAAGGGTAAGGGGCAAGAACCAGTAATACAGAAACTTGGTATCTAAATTGGTAAATGCAAATAAATTTTCAGAAATAATTCTACATGCTATATTCTGAATCTATGGAAACCATGCTGGCTTGAAGTTACAAATTTAATAAAAATGTACAATAAAAATAAAGATGAAAATTCAACATTCATCTTACTGCAGTTTGTAGTTTCAACTTTTACAGTAATGGTTGCAACTCAGTTATTTCCATGCAGAGAATTCTAGTCTTTTAGGTTTTGACAAATTAAATACAGGATTTAAGACTCAAGGGTGCATTTCCAAAATCTGTTTTCAAATGGTTTCTAAATTATTAATTATCAAGCACCACTAAAATGTTCCAATTCCTATATATGTAGTGAATGCTCGTTCCAAAATAAGCCAATTCTATCAATAGGAAAACTGAGGAGTCATCGGGTTAGGAAGAATGTTACACAATTAACCATAGTGCTAAACATAAAATTAGCTTCAAAATGCCTCAAATTCATTTTTAAAGTCACAATGAAACTTATAAAATTAAAATAAATACAGAAGAAATCTTACATCTGCTAAAATAAATAAAGTATCTGAACACTTTACTATGGAAAATGCATACCAGAAAGTTACAAGTACTGACAGATTTTCAAGAGCAATTGCTGGCTGAGTTCAGGTGCATGCTATGAAGCATTGTGTGTGACTCAAGGTAAGCCACTCATTGCCATTACCTCGAGGTAGATAACACATGCGTACCATGATCTGCATTCATTGCTGGTTTTCCTGGCATCACATGTTTAAGAAACATTTAAGCTATCAGAAAACAAAAACTGTCTTTAATATATTGCAGGGGAAATCAAATTTGCGATTTACTGCGTGGGCTTACTTTAAATTTCCAAATTATTATTTTAAAAATCTCATGCACCGTGTGTTTGCCAAAATGAAAGACATTCCAATCTTAAAACATGGAGACAGTGCTTGGTGGCTTTTGTTTCACTAATAAAATGTACCCGCCTGGCTTAGTGCATTTTCTCACCAAGTGTTTCACTCACTATTTTCCATGTTAGTCTTTTTTTTTTGCGATGTACATTATTTTAAACTGTGTGCAAATGACATACAGGCTTACAAAAAACAAAAACAAAAAAAAAATTGAAATGCAATGTCAAAATAATTTGACTTGTAAAAATGAACTGTTCAAACCAAAAAGCACAAATTGAAATTACAAAAATAAAATGATTCCAGACTTCAGAAAACAAGACAAATGCACATAGTGAAGTATACAAAACAAATGTCTGCGAGTGTTCTATTCAGTTCAAATGTTTCAAGATGCTACTATAGGTCTTATGAGGAATCTGAGGAGATGGTTTTGCAGCCGCAGGTGCTAAAGTGGTCTGAATTGCTCTCGCCTTCAGCGGTGAACTGACAGGATTGTCAAACTGGGGAATACCAATGGACTCCAACTGCTTGCTCAATGGGACCTCGCCATTTCTGCTCGCCCCTTTCACACTCTCTTCACCAACCCTCTCCTCCAGTTTCCTGTCACTTGCTGGCTCAGGTTCTGCTATTTCGACGTCGTCTTTCCTGTTGAATAACTTGTCTAGGTAACTAGTGAATGTAGTTTTTTCCAGCTGTTCATCCTTCCTATCCCAATAAGCTTCTTCGTCTGGAATCAGGAAACTTTCATCCCACCCACCACTTCCATCAATGGCAAACTGGCACTCCCACGGATTCTGGCTCAGACAACCCAGCTGGGCCAAATTTGCCATCCCCTTCTCCTCCTTCTCCTGACTAACAGATTTACAATTTGACATTGAACTCTTTAGATCCAACTGGGACACTGAATTGTTCAAGTCATTCAGCTTGTCTACGTCAGGAGACTCGGGCGGCAAACTCAGTTTGATGGGACTGGCCATGAAAGAATCAAAGTCAAACTCCCGAATCTTCTCCTTCTCAACAATCTGCTGGGTTGCCTCCACCAGGGCTAGCTGCGCTTTCACAAGTCCATTCTTTTCACACTTTGACTTTCCTTTTTTATCTGGCTTCTCTCTGCTCTGCTCTTTCCAGTTAGATAGGTCCATAATAAGTTTGGGCTCATAGTAATGGTTCACTTCACTCTCCCTCCACACCAGGTTATCCAAGTAGGAGGGTGACCCCATTTTATAGTTACAAGTGTGGCCACACTGCAGATCACAATACTTATTTTCATGGTGATCTGAATGTGACCAAGAATGCTCAGTGGAAAAGTTCAAGTCAAATGCAGGATCCTCTAAATACTTTTCACGGTCTCCATCTAAATATTTGCGAGGGTCCACCTGTACCTCCTCCTCTTCAGTCATGTCAGACAATGCTCGTGGATCGCGCTGAACATCATCGGACTCAAAGTTACTGTGCAAAGGCCAATCGTGGTCTGACAATTCACTTTCCTGGTATCTGAAAGGAACAATTCAAGCAATGTCTTAGATAAAGGGGGGGATGAGCAATCTTAGAAAAACTTGCAATCTTGAAAGAGTGAGATACAGCAGAGAAACAAGCCCTTTGACGTGTCAAGTCTCTGCCAACCATCAACCTCCATTTATAGAAATCTAACATTAATCCCATTTTATTCCCCTCCAGGTTCTATCCCTCAGCCACTCACCTGGTGCAATTGGCCAATTAACCTACCAAAGTGCACACCTTTGGGTTGTGGGATATAACCGGAGCACCTGGGGGATATCCATGCACTCACAGGGAGAACATGCAAACTCCACACAGACTGCACCCAGCTCTCTGATGCTGAGGGCCAGCAGCTCTACCAGCTGTGCCACTGTTTCCAAGACTTAAATATTATCTTGGTGAAATTTAAACTGCCATTTTGCAATCGTAGCAGTAGTCCCAACAGGTGTAACGAGTATTTCAGTTTGTGAAATCAATTCAAATACAAGGTGGGATATGCAAATTGAAAATGTGTTCTTTGGTTTCATCTATCTGCATGAGGGAAAATGTCCATATTAGGGTAATTTAAAATTAGAAATGCGAGTTTTATTGAGCACATACAACCCAAAAGCATGCTGTTCCCATGTGGTCTAACACCTATTTCTCCCCCCCTCTCCCCCATTCATCTTTTCTACTCTGGCCTTCATCCAAACATCTGCCCATCAAAGTTTCCCTCATCTGTTTCCACATATCTCTTTCCAGTGTTTGTCCTGCCCCATCGCTCTTCCAGAGTTCTTCTCCCCACCACCACAATCAGTCTCAAGTAGGGACTCAACCCAAAGCGTCGCCTTTCAAATATTCTCCAAAGATTCTGCCTGACCCGCTGAGTCACTCCAGCACTTGGTCATTTGCAAGCCAGCATCTGCACTTCCTTGTCTATCCAAAGGCATGCTGATTAGCTATTGTAAATTATCTCTAGAGTAGATGGAGGAATTGGAATTGATCCAGCACAGTTTCAATTGGCTGTTGCAAGAGTATACAAATGCAACTACCCAAAGAATTAACAATAGTTCAATTTTAAGACCTCATATTCTAAATATAGAATATCTATTTTTCTCAATATAGAATGACATATTGGGGAAATAAAATTATCTCACTGAATGAAGATCTTTACAGAATTTTTAAATAATCAACCACAGTGCACATAACCAACGATGCCAAAAAGTCAGGTAAAAGCCTATATTAAACTAATTGCATCACCTTGTCATCTGAACTTGTACAGATGCCAGAAATCTAAGTTACATTGCAATCATATACTTTGGTCTGATTTACGAATGTTCAAAGTTAAATGTACATTAAACTGTTCAAATCACCTGGCTTTACCCTCTCACTGGTTTTCTTAATCAAAGTGAGGATTTTCTATCAAAATTTTCCTTGGATGTGTCCACCATTATGCCGCAGTAATAATGACTGGTGATCATTATTAGCAGAAGGAAATAAAACTTCAATTAATTAGAGAAACTTTATCAACCAGGATCCCGTCAGAAAGGGAATATGCATGCAAATCCTTTTGTCATAAAGATCAAGCATGCTTCAAAAGTTTCTCATTGTACCTCAGTTCACATCATAATAAACCAGTCCTCTGTGAAGGTCAACTCTTTGTAATAAAAGAACAGGATTCTGCCATCATGCATTAGTCACCTGAAAGCATTTCTTCTGGTTTAATTATTGATTAGTTTATTTAAAAAAAGAGAAATAGTATTTTACCAATAAAATAAAAGAAATACCTGTCCCAATTATAGATATGGCTGTGACTCTCATCCATTAACAACATATCATCAACTTCATCCTCGATGTGAAAAGGGTGGGTAGAGCTTGGTTCGTCCAATGGGAAAGAATAAATACTCATGTATGGATGTGCCAAGGCTTCAGCTGCCGTCAGTCTGTCCATCGGATTGAAGGTCAAAATTTGTTCCAGAAAATCTAATGCTGTTTGAAAAAAATAAATATATAGTATGAAGATCCTCAACTTTTCCTTTCATCTAGTTCCACAAGCAGACATCTAGCAATATTGCAGAGATAACTGCATTACTGTACATTTTCTGAGGCGGCACATGATAGAGCTGCTGCCTCACAGCACCCTAGGCCAAGGTTCGATCCTGACTACGTGTGCTGTCTATGCAGAGTTTACACGTTCTCCGTGACTGCACAAGTTGTGTCCGGGTGCTGTGGGTTCCACCCACATTCCAAAGACATGCAGGTCTGTAGGTTAATTAACTTCTGTAAATTGCCCCTAGTAGGTAGGATGCAAAAGCAAGATAACATGGAACTAATGTGCAAGTGATCAATGGTCGGCGCAGACTCGGTGGGCCAAAGGGCCTGTTTCCATGCTATAAACTAAACATAGCTGCAATATTAATTCCCAATGCAAGTAAAGGGAATTAAGTCTATCCCTAAACTCATGTCACTAATTTTAAACAAACTCAATGCACAAGCCTGAATTTTTACTCTTCAATTTCTTCCTGGTAGCTCGGCCAAAATTAAATTAGCAGTGAGGATTTAAGTGCTAGGTTAAAGGAGTTGAAGTAAAGGTCACATTAAGTTATATTTCGATCTTTAAGTTATTTCGATCTTTACAAATGAAGACTAAAACATCAAAATTCTACATAAATTCAGAATGCGAGCTTGTGAAGCACATACCTTCAGGACAGGTGCCAGGGAGTAACTGTGGTAAGGGGTTATGCGGTTCTGTCATATCTTTCTGTAAATAAACAGGGATGACACCCAGCAGCTCCTGATGGTCCTCTTCATGGATTACAGGGATGGAATTCAGAATCAGTTGCATTTGCTCCAATTCATGAGCACCTAAACAAACATTCAAAACAAAAAGCTTTGAATATCTGAATGGTTAAAATCCGAAACAATCAACCTTGCAGAAATGTGCGTAGCTAAGAGTGAAGTCACCGCTCAATTGTTCCATTAACAGCACAAAATGCCCGGCTCTGCAAGTGAAGTGCTGCACTGTTTGCTTATTCATAAGTACCAGTGTTTCAGTGAAACGTGTTTTATAAACAGATTAACTGCTCGTGTACAAAACAAATAGCAGTTTAATGCAGACTAACGTACTATGTATAAAACTGTAATGCGCTTGTACTTTTGCTTCGTTATCTTCTGGAAACACTAACCTGCAAAAAGTGTTTTTCCGGACAGCATTTCTGCAAAGATGCAGCCAGCAGCCCACATGTCAATGGCTTTGGTATAATTGTTGGGAGAAAGGAGGAGGCGTGGAGATCTGTACCATTTAGTGACCAGTCCTTCAGACAGATGGCCCTAGGAAAATAAGATGTACAAATTTTTGCAGTCTATGTCACTTGCACCCAAAATGGAATACAATAATCCATGCACACAGCACTAAAATTGGCCAATTTACAGATATGTATAGTCAGTGCTTTTTTGAGACAATACCCAACGATATATCGGAACCTCTAAAACTAGAGTGTGCCTACCAATAGCACGACGTGAACTGTTATATACATACTAGCACTCTTTTGTCTACAGAGAGGCACTGTGTATCATTTCCTATAAAATATAACACACATTCTGCGCAGAAATCTAAAACTGCCACTTCCAAATGTTTGGATATCATTTACAGAAAACAGAATGTGTTCATGAGCTGTGCATCACTGATGGTATATCACACAAATAAATGCCAATTGCTAGCAAGCAGGTTATTTTCACATCGCATTTTTGAATCCAAACCTTTGTTCTAAAATCACCCCGATAATCATAAACTGTGCCTGGTAATGCTAAAAATATGGTCATAATGTTTGCTCATGTTAAAGAAACTAATTTGCCCGCTCATCTTGTGTGCAAGTTGAAAGGCTTTTGTGGTTAGGCAAAGAAATTCTGTCAACTTTTCTCAAGTAAACTAAAACATAGGGTGGCACAGTTCCGCAGCTGGTAGAGCTGCTGGCTCACAGCGCCAGGGACCTTGGTATGATCCTGACTGCAGATACTGTGTGGAATTTGCATTCTCCTTTACGACTTTAGGACCATATCCTAAAGATATGGGATTGTAAAACAATTGGCCTCTGTAAATTGTAGATTAATTGGCCGCTCTAAATTGCCCCCAGTGTGTAGGAAGAGGATGAGAAAGCAGGATAACACAGAATTAGTGTGAATGCTCTAGCGTCGACAGTCGATGTGGGTTTGGTGGGCTGGTTTCCATGTTACATCTTTCAATGATTCAATGCTTATAATTCAGTTCAGAAACAGTTTCTAAAACTTCAACAGTCCACATTTAAAAGAAGAAATATATTGCAGCACAGCTATTTTTTTTAAAAAATATTTCTACTTTAAGAGAAAATATAAAATCAACTTTTTTTTAAATAAATATTTATGAACATTAAGACTATTGCTAATGCTAGTTACAATTTTCATGCAATTCAATTCAGGCCATCAAAATGTGCTTTGCCATGCAACTCCAGCATTACTACATCTCATACATAATACCCCATAAGATAAATTCATACGAAGCATTTTCACACTCTTCAAATTCACTTCAGGCTGTACTTTTATGCTGCCACATCAGTTGATTAGTTAATACACATCAATCCAACACGCCTTCCATTCAAAATACAAACCTAAAAAAGGTAAATATCCCTCCTGTCTCAAGCAGTCGTGTGGCAAGCATGAAAACCACTTTTGTTATGGTCTTCGGATGGAGTAATTTTTCTTTCCAATTATGCCAGCATTTTTTTACTTGATCAAAATGCCAACTGAAGAGTTGTCATTTCGATCCAAGGTGTTACGAATGAGAAAATCATACAAATGTCCAATGAGAGGTTAGGTTGGGAGGAAAAAGGTTTGGGAAATTAAAGAGGAACACCTAGAACCAATTCAACATAATAACTAAATATATTAATTTGACATATTTTTAACAATACTTGCTGGATCAATCAAGATAGAAGAGGTGAATTTGCAGGAGCTCGATATTGTATTTCAGGGAGCAGCGGCAGAGTTGCTGCCTTACAGCGCATGCAGCGCCAGAGACCTGGGTTTGATCCAGTCTACAGGTGCTGTACGTACGGAGTTTGTACGTTCTCCCCGTGACCGAGTGGGTTTTCTCCGAGATCTTTGGTTTACTCCCACACTCCAAAGAAGTACAGATCTGTAAGTTAATTGGCTTGGTATAAGTGTTAATTGTCCCCTATGTGTGTAGGATAGTGTTATTGTACGGGGATCATTGGTCAGTGCGGACTCGGTGCGCCAAAGGGCCTGTTTCCGCACTGTATCTCCAAACTAAAATTACTATTAATCATCAAATCTTCTCTGCACAAGGATCAATCAGTAAATAAAAAATCCTTAGATATTTTTCCCCCTTCCAAACCTGCTTATACGTTTGCCATGTGGATCACTTCTTCACCCCAGTTCCAATTTCCTTCACAGTTTCAATTAAAATGTAAAGCACTGCAGAAGGAATACCTACTAGGAGATTCTCAAATTTCCCCATTCACGGAATGCAGAAGGAGCAACAACTGTAGAAGCTCAAATCAAGACTTACAGGTTTTGGTTGTGAACATTCCAACACTAATCCCCAAACTATGCCCCCAAACTACATTGCCCAAATAGTCAGCAATTTATTCTTGGCTCAATTGCAGCCGAGCGCCTTTATTTAGTAAGTTGGTGAATCAGTCAAAACATAAAACGGTTTAAGGTTTTAAAATTTTGCTTATGCCATAAATAAAACAAACAAAACAAAGAAAATTCTGGGAAACACTCATCTTATCAAATCAGCAGGTCCTGCATCAAATGAATGTCAAATGAGAAAGGGCAGGGCTTGGCTGTGAATAGCAGAATTAGCACTCACCATCCAGGTTCACACATGAAGAATGGCCATTTCAGAAGTACTGGAGGGCCACTGCTTGTGGAACTATATCCTGGCACAAATTGCTGCCTTCAGGAGAGGAAGGGAAAGGTCTGGAGAAAACAAAGGGACCCTTGTACGTGGAATGTTTAGGAAAGACGTTAGCTACATGGAAAAATTGTGCATTACCAACATTTAATGAAAACTTTACATTCAGGTATATATTTACATAGTCACAGTACGTAATCAGAAGATTTAACTAAGTGCATTTATACAGCTTGTTTTGGTGCCATGATGATGGTGGTGTTTTCAGATAATTATAAAACAGATTGACCAGTAAAGAAACTGTTAGGGAAGTCAATTAAAACAAACTTGGTTATAAAATTAAAGTGCATTCAACCAATGATCTGATAAGGTTGCTGAGGAAGTTGCAGAATAGGCTTCCTCCTTGCTGTACAATTCTGTCATTAGGGATTGCAAACAAAAATGTTAAAATTTAACCTGCCTAATCTTGAACAAACAGTGTTTAATTGCTCTTCACGCAAGAACTGAAATCAGGTTCGGTTGTGGTCTTTTCACTCATTGTTAATCCTGCAAACTCAAGATTTTAGTGGTGCACAACTGGCAAATAATCCAGGCTATTGGATGTTAGTCTGTTAATCCTCCAAATCGTGTTTAATTCCCTTTTAAAATATGTTTGACAGTAGAATAACAAATTAATTGGAAGATTTATTAATTTTAAAGGGAGCAGGGGCCTTCGTGAGTACGAGGGAGAGGGCCAAATCAGTACTTGGTGAGCCAGATGCCAAACTATTGGGGATTTCCTAATTGACTGATGGCAGATAATCAAAGTACCACAAAAGATTAAATGGAAAGACAACCATTTAACAATAGGAGACAATACCTAAATTGCAGAAAATGTGAAAGCTACTCAGAGCAAGTTAGGTGAATATGAACAGGCAACCTAGATTATTGCAGAAGGCTCATTTAACAGATTAATGTCAAAAATACTTCTGTGATGTGAGTTTGATATTAAATAAATATAGCAAATCACAATTATCAGAGCCAATTTTTTTTTTTTTTTTTTTTTAAAACACACACACACAGGGCCCAATTTAGAATGCAACTGAGAACTCTGCAGCCAAAATAACTCGGCAATAAGTATCTACAATCTGTCTTAGCAGTAAAATATTCCATCACAGTAACATGCTTCACGAGCAGTTCAGGTAACTGAAATTATATATTTCTTTTCCACAAAGTTTCAATAAATTCAAGCCAACATTAGCAGATGTAAACCTAACCAATCTGAAGACAGGGGACTTATGAAACAACAGATTAATAGTTATACAAGATCAAGACAAAAATCACCAAACACAAACCACTTGATGTAAACTAATGAGAAAATAGCACATTTTACTTTTATTTAGTGCTTGCCTAAATTGCAGTTTGATTAAAAAAAGTATTAGTTTTAAGACTCAGTGTGTACCAAGTACAAGATTGCCACATTCAGGTAACAATTATTCATCTTATGCAAAATAGTGCTGTCTCTGAAATTATGCTATCAAGGTACTTTATTAAAAAAACTAAAATATTTCAGATAGTTCCACAAAGATAAGTTAAGAGAAATACAGAGTTTCCAATTTATAAACATCCCTTATGGAAGTTTATAGTTAGTCACCAGCTGAAGACAAGATACAGTGCCCTCCATAATGTTTGGGACAAAGATCCATCATTTATTTACTTGCCTCGGTACTCCACAATTTGAGTGTAAAATAATATGTGATTAAAGTGCACATTGTCAGATTTTAATAAAGGTCATTTTTATACATTTTGGTTTTAACATGTAGAAATTACAGCTGTGTTTATACAGTCTCTCTCTTCTTCCCCCCCCCCCCCCCCCCCCATCCCATTTCAGGGCACCATAATGTTTGGAACACATGGCTTCAAAGGTGTTTGTAATTGCTCAGGTGTGTTTAAATGCTTCCTTAAAGCAGGTATGAGAGCTCTCAGCACTTAGTCTTTCCTCCAGTCTTTCCATCACCTTGGAAACTTTAATTGTTGTTTCAACATGAGGACCAAAGTTGTGCCAATGAAAGTCAAAGAAGCCATTCTGAGACTGAGAAACAAGACTAAAACTGTTAGAGACATCATCCAAACATTAGGCTTACCTAAATCAACATCATTAAGAAGAAACAGAGCACTGGGGAGCTTACTAATCGCAAAGGCCAAGGAAGACCTCCACAGCTGACGACAGAAGAATTCTCTCTATAATAAAGAAAAAATGCCCACATTCCTGCCCGACAGATCAGAAACACTCTTCAGGAGTCAGGTGTGAATTCCTCAATGCCCCATGTCCGCAGAAGAATTTATGAACAGAAATACAGAGGCTACACTGCAAGATGCAAACCACTGGATAGCCACAAAAATAGGATGACTGGGTTACAGTTTGCCAAGTAGTACTTAAAAGAGCAACCACAGTTCTAGAAAAAGGTCTTGCGGACAGATGAGACAAAGTTTAGCTTATATCAGTGATGGCAAAGGCAAAGTATGGAGGAGAAGGAACTGCCCAAGATCCAAAGCTGAAGGGAACTAGCCCCCAAAACAAGCACAAGCTAAAGATGGCTGCAATACAGACCTGACAGAGCATCACCAGAGAAGACACCCAGCAACAGGTGAAGTCCATGAATCGCAGACTTCAAGCAATCATTGCATGCAAAGGATATGCAACAAAATACTAAACATGACTACTTTCATTTACATGACATTGCTGTGTCCCAAACATTATGGTGCCCTGAAATGGGGGGGGGACTATGTATAAACACTGCTGTAATTTCTACATGGTGAAACCAAAATGTATAAAAATGGCCTTTATTTAAAATCTGACAATGTGCACTTTAACCACATGTGATTTTTTTCTATTACAAATTTCAAATTGTGGAATACAGAGGCAAATAAATAAATGATGGGTCTTTGTCCCAAACATTATGAAGGGTGCTGTAGTTCTTAAACATTACCATCCTACGAAGTTTCTTAAAACCTGCAGATATTTACCATTTAACAATTCCAAGGATCATTGGGAAGATGGAATGTTAGTTTAGGCACAAATTCCTACACTTAATCTTCAATGCTTAAATTTTTATTCTTAAATTTATTTCCAGTTCCAAATACAATTTTCATGAAGTAGATACGCAAGCTGATTATTTTTTTAAACTGCAGAATTTGATTGGTCAGCAAAATGGAAGTACAAGTGCACCACTAATTTTCCATCGTCCTTGGTTCCAGAACCTTGCTGCATTATCCGTTTTGCCAGATCAACAGATCATAATAATTCATAATAAAATATTATGCAGTTTGTTGTTCATGCTCGACATGTTGATCAATGCAGAGACCAAGAAGGGAACAAGAAGGGAGACGCGAGAGTAGTCACCAGTGCTCACCTTAAAGTAAAAGCGCACAGCAAACCGAGCTCGACTGTTGTATAAAGACTGAGTTGCTGCTCTCACCATCTGTCCCCGAGCCGGGCCCACTCACTCCATCTCGAGTCGGGCAACTCACAGCGCTGAGGCTCATACACATCCAGAATCAGCTAAGTTGCCTAAGACAAGCCTTTCATGCATTTAATTTGTTCTAAGAAGGCCTGAAAAAATAACCTTTTTATTGCTATACTTGCTGCTTATTCCAGTATATTTCCTTCGTGCTCTAGTTAATTTTATACCTTTAATTTAAATCAAATAAATGAAACCTTTTGGTAAATAGCATATAAAGTGTTGGCAACATGATAAGATTTAAAATCAGGTGGGCATTAATGTTCAACATATTACAGAAATAATTTGTCAGGTAGCCAAGTAAAAGATGAAACACGACTTTAATAGAAACCTTACTAACGTCATCACCTCACGCTCCCTACCCCTACCCCAGTCCCACCCCATACACAGGACCCCAACCCCAAAGTATAATTTATTTTGCTTAAAAGGAATGATGCTCTGGTGCTAATTAGCATATAGTGTTGAGAAAATTGTGCCTTGTAAAAATATCATTGTCAGAAATAGTTGTTCACAACCCAATTCACCATTGCTCATGGGACAAAGGGCTTAATTAAAAAGATGTTTAAGAATAATCCACAAACACAGATAAGATTAAACTCATCTAACATTACTCTCAGGCAACCATTGCATGAACAGATTCTCTTGCTTTTCAAGAGTTAAGCCATAAAACCAAATCTGGCAATCACAAAACAAAAATAAGACAAAGATTATCCTTTAAAATATAAATGAAGGAAAATAAAAGCAAGTTTAAAATAAAAACAACCAGTAAAAAAAAAAAAAAAGTATTCGAAGTTAAAGTTCTGGAAATTGATCCAAGTAATACTTGGGTAGGGGAAATAAATGAAATTTGGAAGAGCACGGCAGATTTTGAGACTCTGCATTTTAACAAACCAGATGCTATCTGTCTTTCGCATCTGTCTTAATGCCATGTCAGGTAAACGGGTTAGGCATTTGAACCCTCACTCGAGAAAGATGCTGAACTTGAATCTACATTGCATCCAACTCAAAACCAGTTACAAATAAGGCTACTCAGCATAACCTAAAACTGACCCAAATGGTTAACTGACAACCAAGCACGCAATTCACATCACTCAACCTTTTAATCTGTGGTCATTTAGACAGAATTAGTCTTAGCAGGACTATCCAGTTATCACCGCTTATCACTCAAGATTTTCCTTTCCTCAAATATAAAAACAAATGACGTAATGTGTAGTGGAAAGTAATATTTTAATCACCAATTACATGGAATCTACTTCACAGAAAATGGCCATTTAGCCCAATTAGTCCATGCACAGTTTTATGCTCCACTTGATCCTCAAGTCTTTCCATATTTGGTTCCATGAGCAAAATTCTTCTTGCCTTACTCTTCATATGCCTAACTAGTTTTTGCTTTATATCATTTAGTTTTCCCCCAATCATTCAGCATTGTAGCAAGTTCCAAATTATTACATTTATTTCTGGATAAAGTTTAATTTGCTATTTGATCTCAAAAACAGTGATGCATCTAATTTACTTTCCAATTAATTACAGATTTTGCAGGTAATTTATTTCAAGCGCTACATTCCTCTCTACAGCATCTTGAAAAACAAAGATACTTTCTAGATCCTTTATTCAATTGTTAAAACCTCACTTGATAAGTTTCCCAATTATTTAGTATATTGTGATCAGTATATCCCATGTATTATCTTCAACTTCACCTAATGCAAGGAGAGCACTTCAAATACCACTGACTTGCTGATAGACACAAACAGCTAGAGTAACTCAGCAAGTCAAACAGCACCTCTGGAGAAAATAGATTACCTTTCTTTTTCTCCGGAGATCCTATCTGACCCCCTTAATTGCTCCAGTTTTTTTTTATTCTATCTTCAGTTTAAACCAGCATCTGCAGTTCCTTCCTACACCTCTCACTTGCTCCTTTGCTGCTACAGCCAACGCAGAATTTGAAATATAGACCATCTAGCAGCCTTTTCCTAATTTTAACTCTCCTTTTAGCTTGAATCCCAGTACAGAGCTGTTATCTTCATATAGCTACCCAAACATACATAAATACAATGTCTTCTTGAAGGAGCCTAAAAAACTAGTATAATAATCATTAATTGTCCTAACATGCAAACATACTACTAAGCCATTTGGCTCAACTGCTTTTTCCAGGAATAAACTATGCTGCTTTATTAAAACCCCAATTTACTAATACAAACATAGAACAGCATAGGAACAGGCCCTTCAGCCCATAATGTCCATGCCAAACAAGATGCCAAGTTAAACTAATCTCCACTGCCAACACACAATTCATATCCCTTTGTTCTCTGCATATCCACCTGCCTATCTAAAATGCTCTTAAACTGCACTATTGGATCGACAAACATTCTTGAAATGATAACAGCCAGGGCAGAAGTGATATTGGATATGATTTTAAAAAATGCACTTAATAAGGTCAGCAATCCTTAAAGTAAAATGGTCAATCAGTTCTTTTCATGTGCCCTAGTTTATTGAAAGAGTTGTTGAAGCTCTGAACAATCTTCCAAGCTCCTTGGAAGAGGATTTAATGCCAAATATGAGAAGATTGCTCATGTTACATTGACATTTGAGAGAAAATAAACCTGGCAATTAGGTCAATCTTTCAAAAGATATGAAGAGAAAACTTTTAGACAGAATGCCCAGGGACAAAATTATTTATTCAAACTTAGTTCTCCAAATGGCAGTTAGTAAGAATTTAGTAAAACAGGACCCACATTATAATAGGTACACAAAAAAGCTGGAGAAACTCAGCTGGTGCAGCAGTTTTCGGCCCGAAACGTTGCCTTTTTCCTTCGCTCCATAGATGCTGCTGCACCCGCTGAGTTTCTCCAGCTTTTTTGTGTACCTTCGATTTTCCAGCATCTGCAGTTCCTTCTTAAACACCTACATTATAATATATTGCTCAAATCTAAAGAAAATTGCAGAGACCAGCTTAGACAGGGCGATCAATATTGTGGATAGGAATTTCAAAAAGTCAATTGATAAACTAATGCATAATAGCTGATTAGCAAAATAAAAGACCGTAATATTAAAAGAAACAGTGCAGTGTATATTTAAAAATGGCTGCATGACAAGGTAAAGAAGAATGGTTAGTACTGCTCCACAGAGGGTAACTACCAGGAGAGTGCTTTTCCCCCCCTATTTTTAATTAATTTGATCAGGGACAGGATTGAATTCCAAGCAGTGAAGGTGACGAGGAAATTACATATAACAAACAATCAGAAACAGTCTAAAAATAATTGGCGAAATAAAAGGGCATGAGGTTTAGTAGCAAAGTGATTTATTTTCATCAGATGAATGAGAGGCAACATGAACGGTATCATTTTAGAAGATACAAGAACATAATTCCAGAGGTCTGGAAAATAAAATTTCAATGGAGAAGGCCATTATAAATAGAAGGAATCTCTAGAAAAGTAAGGAAGGCGTATTAACAGGATGTCAGCCAAGATGACTGCATTCAATTTTAGGCACCATATTGTTGGAAAAATGTCATGATTTTACAGAAGATTTAGAGGTTTGACGGCCGTTTCAACTTCTTTGAGCAATTTTGACAGAGTAACTACCCCAGAAGCAGAAGTTACAGTTGTAAGGTGATCAGTACTAAGAAGATTCCCCTCCATCCCACATGTTAAATGGAGCAGTTGTTGGATCTGGAATCCTTGAAGATGTCAATTGATTCACGTTCAAACAGTTTCATTCAATAATGAATTGGATATCCATAAGTAGGGAAAGTTTGACATGACATATGAGAAAGTCAAAGAATTGATAAATCAGATAGCTCTATCCGACAGATGGTATCCGTGTTATGGACAGAATGAGCTTTTCTTGTGCTATTTCATTCTACGATTTTCAAATTCTATTCATAATAGCCTGAAGAAATCTAGCCGTCTGACTGAGCTAACAGATCTATTGCTAACAGGAACATTACCAGGATGCGCACTGCTGCATAAAATATAAAGCCAACAGAGGCATCCAGAGAGTTATCCTGTATATTTGGAACCACTGCCAATTTTGGATTAGATGTCAACACTTTCCAAGATACCACAAAGCAGAATATCAACAAAGCATCCAGCGTCCATATAATTTTACATCATGCTTAGAAAATGCTGCTGCCAGAATACAATCCATTAGTTACATCCCAGAAAAAAATTAGCCACAGAATATTTAGCATATCCAAATTATAGATGGGAAGTGACAAATTTTGAGATTCCATGACCAGTGAAACCCTAGACTTGGGCTTTGGAAGAACACAGGATTTGTTCAAATATTAATAGGACTGGCTCTGCCATTTCCGAAAAATCTGATTATTTTTTAAAGTGCAGGATCTAGATTGAAATATTTCAGGACAACTAATGAGTGTGATACAATTAAATTCTTTCCAGATTTAAATAATGCAGGAAAACATTTATGATTGGTAATTGTGAAAGAACTAATTGGAAGAAGTGTGCCATCAATATGTTCTTCCAAAATTCAGTATGTAAACCAAAGCCAAATTTCTCAAAACAATTCTTGGTATACATTTCCCATTAACTACACTTTTGTGTAAGTTGGTAGTTCCAAGTGAAACGCAGAACTACACTTTCACATTGGCTTTCCAATGACAATGAAACCAATTAGGCTTGGTGAATTATGCAAAAGCAAAATTTTGGGTTTTATCAATTCCAATTAGAATAAGTAAGAGTTTTACTATTTTTAAATCAAAGGTCTGTCACAACTTTCTAAATGAAGTTAACACTACAGAATATACAAACTGCGTGTTCATTGAAACTAGAAATACCTTATTCTACATTGCCATTATCTCAATGTCAAAGAAAGCGTCTACTAGCCCTCTTAAGCCTAAACCACGATAATTTATCAATGGATTATATTACAGCTACAACAGAAAAGAGGACAAAATGCCGAATCACAATACAACTCCCTACATTTGTGAATGGAATCAGTCTTCCATCCTAATGACATTCTACATTCAGCACCTCGCTACGTTGAAACAACGTTTTTGATGCACAAAAGCAAGAGCAGTGAATAAATGTTGATATTAGGAAGGTTGCACAGCTAAAATGTGCTTTACATAAACGATCCTTACAAAATGCTAGCATACGCGCTCCTCACAAGACAAATGACAGACTACTCAACCTCTTAAGCTACATTAATGCACTCGCTGAACATCATTTGCAAAACATCCAAACAAGGACAGCCAGCACTACTAACAACACACTATCTTATTCGTTCATGGGTAATAAATCAAAACTTACTTTGTGAGAGTAATGGGGGTCCATGATGCGTGCCAGACCAAAATCCCCTATTTTCAGCACCAGATCCTCAGTGTTAATGAAGAGATTAGCCGGTTTGAGATCTCTGTGCAGCACATTAGCCGAATGGATGTATTTTAGCCCACGAAGCAGCTGGTACATGAAGAGCCTAGCATGCTCTTCTGAGAATGGACTCTGTTCCAACAGCTTCGCTAGGTCGGTCTCCATGTACTCTTGAACAATGTATACAGAATTCAGTTCTGTGATGGCACCCACATCATCAGACATCGGTATCCCACTTGGGCCCAAGATCTCAAACACTTTCACTATGTTATCATGGTCAAGTCGTCGGATGATTTTGATCTCTCGCAAGGCATGTTTGACACTCTGTGGGTCACTCAGGACAATTTTTTTGACAGCCACTCGCTTGTCACAGTCATTGTCCACAGCTGAGAAAACCAGGCCATTTCCACCGTACCCTAGTGGCTTCAAGTCCATATACCGAGCACCCAAATCAAACCCATGAATGTTCATCAAACTTCCAAACTTTTCTGCCATGTTGATAACCCTCAAGCTTTCCTCTCCTATCAGATGGCCAATCCTATGTCAAAACTAGGCTATTAAAAAAAGAAATCAACTTCCACAATAAAAAAGCTTCCTTAGAGAGCAAGCCAACCCTAACCGTTTCTTAGTTTAAATGTATTTTCTCTTTGAAATGTGTGCGCCATCCAGCCTAGATGAACAAGGTCAGCTCTGTTCCCATATGAATCCCTCCTTTAAGAATGAACAGGTTGCAGAATAGAAACTCAGACCTGACCTATGTCAGTAAAGGTTATGCTTCTAATTCAAATAAGGGCATCCCCGCAGACATTAAAAATTAAACTAAAGTTTGATTGCAACGGAATGAACTTCGACAGACAGATGCATCCAAACTACTGTTGTAAACAGATTAACATTTAACAGGGCGTGTGAGAATACATATATGTGTTATAAACCTCTATTGATATCCTCCTCATAGTGCAGATACATTCAGTGTAAGACTGGTCCTGAGCAGCGACATTCTAGAGTGCTGATAAGCACTGTTTCTTTCCTTTATAGTTATAACGTGGTCAAGAACTTGTGGCAGCTTTCTATCTCTAAAGATGACTCTCGTCAATGATCAGGTGGCTCCAGCTCACCGCAGTCACAATCAAAGCTATCATCCATTTTATATTTGGACAACCTGGGAACAAAGAGAGAGAAAATTTGTTAAGTGATAGATCTTATCATTTCTTTGCATTAAACATTTATACACACTTAATTTAATCATTGTTTCTCCCTCCTTCAACTTTTCAGGAAAGAGAAAAACAAATAAGCCAATAGTTCCATGGGCTTGATAGTTTCAAAGCCATGATGTAGCATATTGGAGATAGTGGATAGATACATGTACACCTTGTACAAGATACGTGCATCAATATGCCAATTATTTTCTTGTGCGAGGTGTGGCTCTCCTATGCTTTTTTTGGTTTAACAATCACTGCATGAAGCAGTAGCAGCAATGTGCTGACAGTGTCAGTTCTGTTGTAACAAACCAAAATAAAATTGATATTTTTGTTTAAATTAAAAATTGAGATTTAGGCAGCAAATAAAGAAATAAAGATAAAGCAAAAAAATTTAAGCTTACCTGCAAAACTGACTATACATTGAATTGAATAAATTTTATTAGGCAAGTATGTATACATACAAGGAATTTATCAATTGGTATTATCAATTATCAGGTATATTATTACATCAATGGAATTAACATTAAAATTGTGCCTAAAATAAATTGTTTGTTGCTTATGAGTTAAATATTAAGAATGGTAAATATTCCAATACATTTTGTTGCAGATTTAATAATTGGTAGAACATCTTTTTTACGATCTATATCGCGGAGACCTGACTCGGCACCGAAGCTGTAGCGGCGGCGGCAGCAGCAGCAGAGACCTGACTCGGCACCGAAGCTGTAGCGGCGGCGGCGGCAGCAGCAGTGGAGACCTGACTCGGCACCGAAGCTGTAGCGGCGGCAGCGGCAGCAGCAGCGGAGACCTGACTCGGCACCGAAGCTGTAGCGGCGGCAGCAGCAGCGGAGACCTGACTCGGCCCTGGAGCTGTGGCGGAGGAAGCGGCAGCGGAGACCCGACTCGGCCTCTGAGCTGTGGCGAGGCAGCGACCACCCGCGGAGTTTGAACCGTCGCCTCGGCGCAGAGGGAGAATAAAGAGGGAAGAGCCAGAGACTTTAAGATTTTTCCTTCCACCACAGTGAGGAGGTGTTTGGTGAACTCACTGTGGTGGATGTTAAATTTGTGTTGACTATGTGTTTTGTCATTTTTTTAAATTATATGTATGACTGCAGGGAAACAGAATTTCGTTCAGACCGAAAGGTCTGAATGACAATAAACGAATCTAATCTAATCTAATCTAAAACTTGCTTCTTTTTTTTTTCTTCTTTTTTTTTTTAACAGATCTTAGAGAATTCAAACTTTATGAAAACTTTTGGCTTATAACATTCCACAAAGCACAGTACATTAAAAGTTTCTCAAAGAGTGTGTTAACCCTCCTCAAATTGCCTTTTGACCTAAATGCCTTAACTAAATGTCACTTAGATATCCAACTTTAAATCAGTTCGATAGTTGGAGCTTTAATCTCAAATAGGGAGAAGTTAAAATTTAAAATTCTGATCCCTCAAAATTCCCAGCCACCAGTGAGAAGTGGTGATTTTGATCATAAATTAAGATAGTATTTCAAATAATTTGCAGATACCTTTCCGTTTAAATGCCACAGACATTGAGAGTGGGAAGTGGTGAAGGATGATGATAACAGATCAGGGTTAAGAAGAGGGAAAAGTCAAAGGAATTAAAAAAAAAGGTCAAGTAAACACATGCTTGGAAGATAGAACACAAACAGCTGGAGTAACTCAGTGGGACAGGTAGCATCTCTGGAGAGAAGGTATGGGTGACGTTTCGGGTGACCCGAAACGTCACCCATCCCTTCTCTCCAGAGATGCTGCCTGTGCCACTGAGTTACTCCAGCTTTTTGTGTCTATCTTCGGTTTAAACCAGCATCTGCAGTTCCTTCTTACATGCTTGAATGGGATGGTGTCAATTTATTCAGATGAGCTAAAGTGGTGATCTCTGACATATACTTCCCACAAAAAATAATTAGTATTACTCTAAAGAGTTTGAAAAATGTTTCAGAGCTAGGTAAAATGCTCATTCAGTTAAAGAATTATTTAGGACTTAATAGACAACAACTTCCTGTTTTAATTTGCTTATCAAAAAGGCAAGCAAGTACTGAGAAGGAACAGCACCTGCACTCAAGGTCTTAATGTTAAAAAAACATCCATTTGAAAAAAACACACTAAAACGGTGGCAAAAAGGCTGTAAATGCTTTTGCACATACTTGCAAACTTTGAATAGTAATGCAAATGTTTTGCATATATAACCAGAATAAAATATTTTTTTACATGGACTTCTGGTAAACATATCACTCCGGGTTTAATTCCATTGTTATAAGATCCTCATAAATCAACCTTGTTCTAGGATTACGTGGTTTATTTTACATAAATGAAATCAGGTGATTATTCTAAATTATACTCTAAATTAACCCACACAGAACGTTCAAAGTGTTGATACACACCTAATACAAAACTTCAATTTAAAATTCAATTACTTTCAAAGTTTTGCCATTAATTGTTGCAATCAACTAAGGAAACTTCAGACTATCCCCTGTTGAACTACTCACTATGACATACAGAACAAATCAAAACAATCACTGGATAGTATAACTTATTGCAGTTCAATACTATTTATATAATACCCATCCAATATCAACCTCTGGGGATGCAAGTATAATTGTGCACATTTTCTACACCTCAGCCCAAACTTTAGCCTCTGATGACATTACCAACACAATTATGCACATCGTTGCTTTAACTACAAACTTCACATTAAATAATAATGCAACCTTAATCCAAAATTAGACACAAAGTCAAGCACTGGGAATCCTAATACATCTACCATGACAACTACCACCAAAAGGCAATTTCACCAGAATGAAATAGATCAACACCAGTTCAAAAGTAAAACAATGAAACTCTAAACAAAACCAATGAGATATTGGTCGAGGAATTTATATACAAAAACTTGCCAATGTAATAAAAATAGTAACTACTCTGTTCAGATTTCATCAGTAAATTCCAAACTTAATTTACCTTTACATTCTCTTAATATCTAAATAACTCACGCTGACAATGTTTTGTCTAAATTGTTAAACCAAATATTTACTCATTTTTTAAGCTCAATAAAGGGGAAAATGGCAAGCAGTTACCTCGTTTGCACTAAACGATCGTCCAACAAAAGATCTCCCCCCACCAACTGGAAATTATTAAGTGACGCAAAAGTTTCCGAGCACTTTAATTAAAAAAATTGAGACGCTGATAATCCAAACGGAACTGTTCTGAGAATTATTTCTAAAGATAACTATACAATTATGCCCGCAAAATGTATATTGGTACGCCTGATAAATTCTGCGACTGAAATAATTAAGAGAACTTAAATAGTTCACTTCGAAACGCGTAACGCGAGGAATCCCATTAAGCAAAGGAATTACCATCTAAACCCGGCGTTAGTACGACAGGAAACCGCAACTTGCTCGAGAAAAAAAACCATGCACGTCACATGAAATGGAGCCACGTCGCAGTTTGTGAACAAGACTATTTTACACTGAGATATCGCCTCTGGGAAATGTTACTCACTGGCCTGAGAGATCTTAAAGTTTAGCTTACACGTTACAAATTGGCAGCGTGGGCGGGGGGTGTAAAACTAAAAATGAATCGATACTCAATGTTACTGAGTAATCGCTACCGTGAAAAGTTACAGTAATTCCTGGCCAATGCCATCTCCAAAGAGGAAACTCAAAGCGGTTAATTATTGCAAAAAACATATTAACTTTAATTTTATGATAACTATTAACTATAATTTAATAAAGACCGATGCACATGTTTAACAGTGGTTAAAAACGGGAATTTAAAAAAGGCAGGAATGTTAAATGAACAGAATGGTTCAGAAGAGGGTTCGAAGAGCAGATGTACATTTCTGCAGCACTTGTGTGGCGGAATAATGGGAGAGCCGCCGGCCGGGGAAACACACACCACTCACACCAATGGTTGTGGTTGCGTTTTCTGCCTGTCTTACTGCAAGGAGAGGTGGCTGCACTTTGTGACACTGCAGCCATCCAAAGGTGAAGGATCTTTGATGCAAACGCCCGCAGGTGAAGATACAGTCCCAGGTCCCGCCTCCCGCGCACGCCCATTGGCCAGAGGGGACCTTACAGCCCCGCCCACCGGCCCGGCAGCGCCTCTCACTGGCCATTCGACCCGTCAATCGCACGCCCCTCCCCCCTCTCCAGCGCCACACACAGAGGCGGCGGAAAACAAAAGCGGCCTCGTCCGTCTCGCCGGCCCAGGTACGTCGGGTCGTGCGGTGCCGGGCCAAGCCGGCGGTACAGCGCTCTCCCCACCCACCCCCCTCTCCCGGGGGCGGCGGTACAGCGCTCTCCCCATCCACCCACCCACCACCCTCTCCCGGGACGGCGGTCCAGCGCACTCCCCATCCACCCACCCACCACCCTCTCCCGGGGACGGCGGTACAGCGCTCTCCCCATCCACCCACCACCCTCTCCCGGTCGAGCGGAGACGGCGGTACAACCGTATAATGAACGCTCTTCCCCTCTCACAGGGCCGGGTAGAGGGTGTGAAGGAGCGGGGTAGAGGGGGCCGGGCGGGTGAGGGAGCGGGGCCATGGGGCCGGGTAGAGGGAGCCGGGAGGGTGAGGGAGCGGGGTGGAGGGTGAGGGAGCGCGGGGGAGCGCGGCCAGGGGGCCGGGAGGGTGAGGGAGCGGGGCCATGGGGCCGGGAGGGTGAGGGAGCGGGGTGGAGGGTGAGGGAGCGGGGTGGAGGGGCCGGGCGGGTGCGGGAGGGAGGGTGAGGGAGCGCGGCCGTGGGGCCGAGCGGGTGAGGGAGCGGGGTGGAGGGTGAGGGAGCGCGGCCATGGGGCCGGGAGGGTGAGGGAGCGCGGGTGGAGGGGCCGAGAGGGTGAGGGAGCGGGGTAGAGGAGGGGCCGGGAGGGTGAGGGAGCGCGGCCATGGGGCCGCGTAGAGGGAGCGCGGCCGTGGGGCCGGGAGAGGGAGCACCGTCAGACAAAGGAAAGCGCGGCCTAGACTCCCGGAGCGCCTCCACCGCCGCTCACACGGCGCCCTCGCTTCCCCCATCGCACCCCGGCCCGGCCATGACCACCTTACTCTCCGGCCTACACTCACCTCACGTCCCGGCAGCATGAGGAGAGGAGAGGGCAGAGCAAAGATCCTATAGCGGAGCCTCTGCTATAGGATCTTTGGGGCAGAGTGTGAGGCGGCTGCAGCGCGCGCTCGGGTGAAGAGCCGCAGCGCCCGCCTCCCGCCGCGCGTCACCGCCTCCCGCCACGCCCCGCGCGCCCCCGCCCAGCCGGCGGGAACTTCAAAACCCCGGCCCGGCTTCAAAAAACTACAGCTACAACTTAAACACGATCATAGTAAACTGTATCTTAACGTGGTCGATGCCACTATATATCTTACCACGATCATTGCAGCTGTAGCTAAACATGATCGTTGCAATTATATCTTAACACGGTCGTTGCAGCTGTATGCACGGTCGTTGCAGGATAAGGGGGAAATCCTTTAAAACCGAGATGAGAAGAACTTTTTTCACACAGAGAGTGGTGAATCTCTGGAACTCTCTGCCACAGAGGGTAGTTGAGGCCAGTTCATTGGCTATATTTAAGAGGGAGTTAGATGTGGCCCTTCTGGCTAAGGGGATCAGGGGGTATGGAGAGAAGGCAGGTAAGGGATACTGAGTTGGATGATCATATTGAATGGCGGTGCAGGCTCGAAGGGCCGAATGGCCTACTCCTGCACCTAATTTCTATGTTTCTATCTAACCGTGCCCATTGCAGCTATATTTAAAAAAACAGTTTTTATCCACGAGTAGTTGCTCTACTCAACAGCCAAATCCCTTTGATCTGGTATTTTGTTGGTTCACATGCTTGATCAATGGTGTTTTATCATCAATGTTTTATTATTATTAATGTTTAGTGTTTTGAGCCATTCGTAACTGTCACTGTATGTCATGTTGTTACTTATGGGCGGAGCACCTAGGTAAATTCCTTGTATGTGAATACTTGGCCAATAAACTTACTTACAGCTAACAAGGGCATGTTGCCTTTATCATCGTTACTTTTTTGCATATTTTTCTCTCATTCTTTTTTATCTCTCTACATCATCCCATATAACTCTCGTTTCCCTTACCCCTATAACCAGTCTGAAGAAGGGTCTCGACCCGAAACGTCACCCCATTCCTTCTCTGCCTGCCAGTCCCGCGGCGTTACTCCAGCTTTTGGGGTCTACCTGCTGCTCTGAACTGCCCATCGCAGCTAAATCTAAATATGACCATTGCAAACGATCATCTAAATATGCCCACTGCAGCTGTATCTAAACTTACCGTTGCAGCAATATCTAAACATGCCTATTGCAACAAAATGCTGGAGTAACTCTGCGGGAAGGCAACATCTCTGGGGAGAAAAAATGAGTGATTTTTCGCGTATGAAGAAGGTTCTCGTCCCAAAACGTCACCATTCCTTCTCTACTTCCTACACCTGCCGATTGCAAACTATATCTAAACGTGTCCATTGCAACCATATATGAAAGTGCTCATTACAACTATATCTAAACGTGTCCGTTGTAGCTGCACCGAAACGTGCCCACTGCAGCTGTATCCGAACTTGCCCATTGCAGTTCTATGTTAACGTGCCCGTTGCAGCTGCATCTAAACATGCCGATCACACCCACTTCAAGCACAATCCAAACACCCCGCCCCAAAGTGGCGATCACTTGCATATTTTAAGAGCTCCCGAGAGAACGAGTGCATAATAAATAGGTAAAGAGCAAAGTTTAAGCAGGTATACGCCAAAGGTTCAGTGGGTATGTGGCAAGTATTACATAGGCACATAGTAAAGATTAAATATATAGTATAAAGATGAAATAGGTAGCGAGCAGGACCAAACAGGTATATAGCAAAGATCAAATAGCTATACAGCAAAGGGATAGAGCAAAGATTTAAATAGGTTTTCAGCATCTGTCGGGGATTCAATGCGCTTCTGTGAGCATCCGATGGAAAATATACAGCTGAAAAGTTCCAATGGAGAGCAAATTAGTTCTGCTTGGATCACGAGGCGTTGCTGTTAAATGGGGATTGATCTAAACAACGGCCTTTAACCTCCCTTTGTGCAATCGGAGGTGTGGCTGCCTCTCACCTTCTGACCAGACTGCAAAATCGTTTCTGCCCTGACCCGGTCTTATGCTCACCAGAGGCTCTCCGTACATTCTATACAGTTACAGTAATAAATCCAGTTGGAACTCGTTTCATTACGTGCCCGGTGTTATTTCCCTATCGCACGACAAAAAAAAATGAGAAAGTAACACATTACCATAGTAACTCCGGGTACAATAAAGTGACCAAACAATGCATTGCAAGGTATTGTTTTTAAAGTCGCATGGTAATTTGACACGGTTCACGTCATGGTACCCGCGGCAGATTGTGGCATTTAATTTAGTCATGGCTATCACGGGATTATACCTAGAGTTGCTGCTCTAAAAACAATGGACATCAAATCACATTCTTCAACGAAAGAAGCGCACCCCGTTTCAACTATTTCAGAAATTAATTAATTATATGGTACCATCCGCGCTACCGTTCTTCGGTTATATTGCAATGTAATGAAAGGGAAGCAAAGAGCAGATCCAATCCTCCCCTCCCTTTCCCGTCACCTTGTTCCTTCCCCCTCTCCATCCGCTCATCACACACATCTCTATTCCGGATCCCACATTTCTCTCTCAACCCCCTCCGCCTTCCCACCTATTCACCACCCCCACCCTTTCTGTTTTTACATTTCACTTCCCATCTTCTCAGATTCCACCATTCCCAAACTTTGTCCCTTCCCTCACCCCACCCCTCTCACCCCAGCCCAACCTCTTTCCCTCCTCACCACTTTCAGCTTTACCCAGAGACTCACTCCATCACTCCTTGGTTTGCTTATCCCTTCCCACCCCCCAACACTCTCCCTCCCAGGCACTGAGGGGAATATATAGGGTGAAAGCTCAGAGTCTTTTACCCAGGGTAATGGAACCAAGAAAAAAGGACATGGATTTAAGGTGAGAGGGGGAATGATTGATTAGGAACTTAATGGATGGGGAATGTGTCGAAGGATATGGGCTAATCACAGGTAAGTGGGACTAGTATAGATGGGGCATCTTGGTTGGCATGAGCAAGTTGGGCCAAAGGGCTGTTTCCATTCTGTATGATTCTATGACAGAGGGGCAGCCTTTTCACTCAGATGGTGGACAGTGCATGGAACGAGCTGCCAGAGAAAGTAGTTAAGGCAGGTACCACAACAGCATTTAAAAGACACTTGGACAGGTACATGGATAGGAAAGGGTTAGGGGAATATGGGGCAAACTCAGGCAAATGAGTAGTTTAGGTGGAGTATCTTGGGTGGCGTGGACTAGTTGGCTGAAAGGTCTTTTTCCATGCTGCATGGATTCCATGGTCCCAAACAGCCATTCTAGACGAGACAGAGCTGTACCTTCACCTCCCTCATCTTTTGCGTTTGGTGCTCCTGATTTGGCCACCCCAACATCAGTGAGGGCAAGCCTAGATTAGGTAACCTTCACCGAACATGCACTCAGTCTGCTGAGGCTGTCTGGATCTCCCACTTTCTAAACCATTTCAACTTTCCATTGATTAGTGACATTTGATTAGTACAGGTGATGGAACTTATGGGGTGAAGGCAGGAGAATGGGGTTCAGAGAAAGAGATAGATAAGCCTTGATTGAATGGTGGGGTAGACTTGATGGGCCGAATGGCCTAATTCTACTCCTATTCCTTGTGACCTTTCTGTCCTGGGCCTCCTCCATTGCCAGAGAGAGGCCACACACAAACTGGAGGAACAACACCTGATATTCCACTTGGGTAGCTAACATCTCATTGGTATGTTCTCCAATTTCAGGTAAACTGCCCTCCTCTTTCCTTCTTATGTACCTAGAATCATGCTCCACGCACACACCTTCATCCACTCCTCCTGCCCACTCACCTAGTTGCTTTCCCCTCCACCACTTCCTCCATCCATTCATCACTCAATTCCCTTCTACAATCCCCCACCAACCCTCCCTCGGGTTCTATGTTTCATTCCCAACCTTCCTTTCATACCAGATAACTCCATATGCATCCCCTTTATCCTCTTTATCACCTCCATCCTTGGCTACTATCTCCACCCATGTCACCCCCCCCCCCCCCAAACTGACTCATCTGCCTATCAATCTTCCCATCACTTGCCAGCTCTTCACCCACCCTCCTCTCTTTCTCCCAGCTCCCCCCTCCACTCCATCGGTCTGAACAGTCTGATGTGGTAGCCTCCCAGTCCCACCCCATCCCGTACCCCAACCACAACCCCTTTCTCTACCTCACCCCTTCTACCCTGGTGCATGCGCATTCCTCCCACAATCTCACACCACCCCAGTCACCCTGCACCTTCCCCCTCCTCTGTATGCTCATCTCCATCCCCACTCCCTCTTCTCCCCTCTCCCAATGGGCAAAAGGTATAGAAGCGTGAAAACATACACCTCCAGATTCAGGGTCAGTTTCTTCCCACCTGTTCTCAGGCAACTGAACCATCCTACCAACAACTGGAGAGCGGTCCTGAACTACAATCTACCTCATTGGAGATCCTTGGACTATCTCTGTCTTTGATCAAACGTTACTGGCTTTATCTTGCACTAAACAATATTCACGTTATTCCCTTTATCATGTATCTTTACACTGTGGATGGCTCGATTGTAATCATGTATTGTCCTGGTTAGCACGCAACAAAAAGCTTTTCACTGTACTATATGACTATATTTTCACATGACTATAAACTAAACTCACGAGTCCCCCATTTCCCTTTAAACCCGGTCTTTCCACTTCCCCGGGTTCCTTCTACCTATATTCCATCCCCACCACCCCTCCCCATTTTCACCTCTAGCCTTTGCCACTTACTCTGTCTGCCAACCAAACCCCCTCACCTGTATCTACCTATCATTTGTCTGGCTTTGACCCACTCCCACCTCGCTTTTCTAACTTTCTCCCTCAGACTATAATCAATCTGAAGAAAGGTCCCGACCCAAAACGTCATCTGCCCATTCCCTCCACAGATGCTGCCTGGCTCGCTGAGTTCATCCGGCACTTTTGCTCAAGATTCCAACATACATGTATGCAGTCTCGTGTGCCTTCTCTGAATGAGAGCTTGCTTTTGCAATTCAACATCATTTACGTTCGGCGTAAATGCAACCTTTTCAAATGCAAATTTTCGCCTTGAATATTTCCAATAGGGGTAGCAGTAAGTACAAAATCAAACAGGACTGCAAAATGAAATAGTCTGTCAAGATTATGAACAAGATTGTCGATATTCTAATTGTCCACCTGGCCAGACATCAAATTGTAACTCTAATTGATTTCCAAGCGGCGATAAGTGCAGAGAAAAGAAAATAAGCTAGGCGCATTAATTAGCCTCAGTTAGACAGACGCAGACAAGAACAAATGTACAGCACCTACAACATTGTTATCCAACACCTAGCCCACGGAAGCCAAAAGTCTACGCGTTCCCCAGTCAAATATCTAAAAAAAACGGCAAGTTCTTTTAATGAAAGACCTTACCATGTTTGGCGTTTGACAGCGTGCGGCAAGTGCTGGCTTTTATTTACTAATCAAACGGCCGAGAGAAATGGACCACGTTTCCAATCGCTGATTGTTTAATCTGGGTACTTTTTCTTTCCTCTCCTGCACTCATTTAACATACGTCAGATCCCATTCAGTGCCGGTCGAATTTAAACTGCGCTTGCATGCGGTTCTGCTGGGTAGGTCGGAGCCTCGGAGAAGGCGGCGCTTGTATCGGTTTCAGTGTCAATGTCATTTCTAGTGTCAACTTGCAATGACGCATCGAGCTCGCAAACAGAGGCAGGGCCCACATTTTCTAGTCTTGCACAATGACCAGCGCCGGGATAAAAGACGAAACACGGAGAGTTTGTTTTGTAAATGAACGTTGAGGTCGGGGTAAGGGGGTGGGAGCGATAAAGTTTCACCGCCCCCCCCTTCCGACCTCTTCTCAGGGACCCACAGCCGGCCGGCACTGCAGTTATTTATTTCTCGTTTTATAGGTCAACTCTCGAAACCCGCGACCCAATGTCTGGAATTACCCGAGTCCGATCATGTTTCATGCGGGGGTACTTTCTAGTCGAACTGTGCGAGATATATTCCCCCCTTCGCCGGATATAAATAATCTAGTTATCTAGGAGTTTTCGTAAATTCAGTTCCACTTTATTTTAAAACGCAGCATATAGATTTAGATCATTGACTACAGTGTGTAACACACACACACACACAGTGAGGGTTTGGCGCAGAGGCAGGCGACTGTACTGAGATGCTGCTGAATCTTACGCTGCATTTGTGGCGCAGCTAAGTAAGAACCAACTGCTCCAGTATCTTTGCTTAGAACCGTGTATTCTGCAGCTTGGCCCGTTGTACAGCCCCGAGCGTGTGCACCGAGACCCGGGATACACTTCAATAACCGGAGCAGTTTATATGTCAAGCAAGCGGCGAGGACAATGCTGGAGTAACTCCGCGGGACAGGCAGCGTGATCTGTGGAGAGAAGGAATGGGTGACGTTTCCGTTCGAGACCCTTCATCAGACCCGAAACGTCACCCACCTCCTTCTCTCCGGAGATGCTGCCTGTCCCGTTGAGTTACTCCAGCAATTTTGTGTCTATCTTTGGTTTAAACCAGCATCTGCAGTTCCTTCCCGCTAGGGTTATCCGCTGTTTCTGTCTCTCTCTCCCAGCGACGTAGGCGCAAGACAGTGGGTCACTCTGTTCCCTTCACAGATTATTGTTGGCAGAGTCATCTGAGGTTTTATCCAAGAGTGTGTAATTGTCAGATGTACCGGCGGCAACGGAGCGATGATTAGAGTCATACAGCACGGAAACAGGCCCTTCGGCCAAATTGGTCCATGCCAACCAAGATGCCTCATCCCCCATGCTAGTACCATTTACCATGCCAACCAAGATGCCCTATCAACGCTAGTCGCGTGTGTCCCATATCCCTCAAAATCTTTCCTATCCATCCACCTGTCCAAATGTCTTATAAATGTTGTCACTGTACATGCCTCATCTGGCAGCTCGTTCCATATACCCACTACCCTCTGTGTGAAAAAGTTGACCCTCAGGTCCATATGGATGAAAGGTAGAAACAGGAAACTGCAGATGCTGGTTTACCAAGGAAAGAGCTAAAATGCTGGAGTAACTCAGCATTCCTGGAGAATATTGGTAGATGATATTTCGGGTCAAGGTCCTTCGTTCGACCTATGTTCTCTGGTTCTAGATTCCCCTATACTGGGTAAAAGACACAGTGCATTCACCTTGTTTATTCCTCTTATGATTCTACGTAACCCTAGAAAAGTCTTACCTGCTGCTGCTTTACAGGCCAATTAACACAATAATATACAGACAAATACATAACAATCAGTAATACAATATATTAGTAGCAGTAATACTAGGTAACCAGATCACTATAATGCAGAACCAAAGTCCGTAGATCATATTTGCTGAGGTTAGTGTTGTGCAGTGTTCAAGAGCTTGATGGTTGTGTGCAGAAGATGTTCTTGAAGCTGGTTTTCACGGTTTTCAGGCTCCTGTGCTATTCTCCTGATGATAATAGTGAGATGAGAGTGTGGCCAGCATGATGTGCATCTTTGACGATGCTGGCTGCTTCTTTGAGGCAGCACCTCCTGCAGATTCCTTAAATGGCGGGAAGATCAGTACTTGTGATGGACCAGGCAGTGCCCACCGCTCTCTGTAATCTTTGTTCCTGGGGGTAAGTGTTACCGGTAGAACCAGGCCATGATGCAACCAGTCTGCATGCTCTCAACTTGCAGAAGTTTGATTGAGCGTTCGGCAACATACCAAAGCTATATTTAAAAGGGAGTTAGATGTGGCCCTTGTGGCTAAAGGGATCAGGGGGTATGGAGAGAGGGCAGGTACAGGATACTGAGTTGGATGATCAGCCATGATCATATTGAATGGCGATGCAGGCTTGAAGGGCCAAATGGCCTACTCCTGCACCTATTTTCTATGTTTCTCCTAAATCTTCAAAGGAATTCCATTCCTTGTTTTTTTCTGATTAATATTTGTTTATTATCTATTTTGGGTAAATGCTAGTGTTAGTACCACAACTGGAAAAACGTGTCATTGTCACAAGCATGTAAACAGGGCTTTTGGCCCATCAGGTCCATGCAAACCATCTACATGAATCCCATTTTCCAGTACTTGACCCATCCTCATCCATGCTCCGATGTTTCAAGCACTTGGCTAGATACTTCTCCACTTGTGTTCAGCCCCATTACGCAATGTTGAGTGTTGGTAAATGCAGCGTTATGTCTTTCCCCAGCTAATGTAGGGATTTCAAAGGAATCTAGGTTGATGCTACAGTGGATTCTGAATGCATTTGACAGCGCAACTCAGAAACTAGAGATTCCTGAGTAAAGAAGTTGGAAGGTCATGTTGCAGTTGTATAAGATGTTGATGAGGCTGCATTTGGAGTAAAGATAGACATAAGAAACTGGAGTAACTCAGCGGGACAGGCAGCATCACTGGAGAGGAATGGGTGATATTTCGGATCGAGACCTTTCTCCGGAACCAAAACATCACCCTTTCCTTCTCTCCAGAGATGCTGCCTGTCTCACTGAGTTACTCCAGCTTTTTGTGTCTATTTACGGTGTAAACCAGCATCTGCAGTTCCTTCTTACGCATTTAGAGTAGTGTGTTTAGTTCTCGGCATTATGTTATAGGAAAGATGTTGTCAAGCTGGAAAGGATGCAGAGGATGTTGCCAGGATTTAAGGGCCTTGAGCTATAGGGACGGGTTTGGAGGAAAATGGGTCAAACAAAGGCAGGTGGGACTGGTGTAGATGGGACATGTTGGTCGGTGTGGGCAAGTTGGTCCAAAGCTCCTGTTTCCATGCTGTATGATTCTATGACTCTTTGACTTTATCTGCAATCTGACTGCTCAGCTGAGATGGAACTAAAGGGAATGTGACCTTCTTCTCATTTGTCAGTGGCAAATTCCAGCAGTAAATTATGCCTGTTATCTACAGGACATGAATAACCAGTTCTCCCTGACCATACTTCCAGCTGGGCCCGGTTCTCTGAGAACTGAGATCAAGACTCAGGAGTGTTTAAGAAAGAACTGCAGACGCTGGAAAAATCAAAGGCAGACAAAAATGCTGGAGAAACTCAGCGGGTGAGGCAGCATCTGTGGAATGAAGGAATAGGAGACATTTCGGGTCGATACCCTTCGTTCTTGACCTCCGGTAGGCTGCGCGGCTCTGGCCAGCAGCGGCCTCTGCAGCCTGTCCGCGTTTTTATTATTTTTTGTCTGTGTTTTTATGTAGTTTTTGTTATTTTATGTTGGGGTGTGTGTGTGTGGGGGGGGGGGGGGTGGGGTGGGAGGGGGGGGGAAAACTTGTGAATCTCTCCCTGCACTGGAGACCCGACCTTTTCTCGTCGGGTCTCAGCTGTCGTTGGGGCCGCAACGAGGAGCGGCCTCCAACAGGAAGAAGCCGGGGACTCAGGTGCCGACTCAACTCACCGTCGCGGAGCTGGCCGAGACCGGAGCGGGTGGAGCGGTGGAGGAGCGCTGCTGCTGCTGCCGCCGCTGCTGCTGCTGAGTCGGAGGCTGCTGCTGCGGGTCTGCGGACGGCGGCACCGGGAGCCCGCGGATCCCTGGAGGGAGACCGCTTTTCGGGGCTCCTGCAACGGCGACTTCTCCCGCCCGAGTTGCGGGGTCGAAGAGCTCCTGGAGCGGGGCTTAGCACCACTGCCCCGCGCGGCTTGGAATGCGGGACTTTGCGAGCGCACACCGGGGGCTCCAACATCAAGACCCGGTGTGCGACCTCGCACCACCCGGCGTGGCTTTAATGGCCGCGGGACAATCGCCATCGCCAGCCGGGGGCTTTGACTTTGACTCTGACATCGGGGGGGAGAGAGTGCAGTGGAGAGATAAGTTTATTGGGCCTTCCATCACAGCTATGTGATGGATGTTTATGTAAAATGTAATTATGTTGTGTCTGGGGTCTATTTGTGTGTAATGTATGGCTGCAGAAACGGCATTTCATTTGGACCTCCAGGGGTCCAAATGACAATTAAATATACTCTCTTGACTCTCTTGAAACATCGCCTATTCCTTCTCTCCATAGATGCTGCCTCACCCGCTGAGTTTTTCCAGCATTTTTGTCAGGAGTGTTTCATTGTCATATGTACCGGCAGTGGAACAATTACATTCTTGCTTGCTGCAGCTTAACAGGCCTGAAAATGTAACAACACAACAAACAAATATGTACTCATCAATAACACCATTAGTGAATAACCGTAATACTAGGTGAACATAATAGTGCAAACCCAAAGGGCGGCACAGTGGTTCAGTGGTAGAGTTGCTGCCTTACAGCGACAGAGACCCGGGTTTGATCCTGACTAATGGGTGCTGTCTGTATGGAGTTTGTACCTTCTCCCCGTGACCGCGTGGGTTTTCTCCGGGTGCTCCGGTTTCCCCCCCACACTCCAAAGGTTTGTAGGTTCTTCGGTAAAGATTGTGTATCATATGTGTGAATATGTGTCAGAGGTTGCACCAGTTAGATGTCTGCCAATGTTGTCAATGGCTCTCACCTGCACTAGAATTAAAATATCTATGAAGGATTCCATGTGTCCTGAAAGGAATCTGATTTCAAACATTTTGATTGAAATATTAAGGGCACTTTCAATTGAACTTCATGTCCTCGGAGAAGAAAACTCTTTTGAATCACTCAGAAGATAGCCGGAGAATACAATCTAACTAATAGACTTACAGAAGGCAGTGTTTGATTGATATTCAGGAGAAACCATTCCATTTTCACTGTTTTCTTGTTGATTCAGATTTATTTTCCAGCTGTCAACACCAGGATTAGGATCTTTCCAACTTCATCACAGCATTACCTCCCATTTTTAATGTCCTCCCAAAAACAAACGTTCAGGTTAGTTTAGAAACATAGAAACATAGAAAATAGGTGCAGGAGTAGGCCATTCGGCACTTCGAGCCTGCGCCGCCATTCAATATGATCATGGCTGAACATCCAACTCAGTATCCCATACCTGCCTTCTCTCCATACCCCCTGATCCCTTTAGCCACAAGGGCCACATCTAACTCCCTCTTAAATATAGCCAATGAACTGGCTTCAACTACCTTCTGTGGCAGAGAATTCCACAGATTCACCACTCTCTGTGTAAAAAATGATTTTCTCATCGGTCCTAAAAGACTTCCCTCTTATCCTTGAATTGTGACCCCTAATTCTGGACTTCCCCAACATCAGGAACAATCTTCCTGCATCTAGCCTGTCCAACACCTTAAGAATTTTGTAAGTTTCTATAAGATCCCCCCTCAATCGTCTAAATTCTAGCGAGTACAAGCTGAGTCTATCCAGTCTTTCTTCATATGAAAGTCCTGCCATCCCAGGAATCAGTCTGGTGAACCTTCTCTGTACTCCTATGGCAAGAATGTCTTTCCTCAGATTAGGAGATCAAAGTTCTTTAGGAAAGAACTGCAGATGCTGGAAAAATCGAAGGAAGACAAAAATGCTGGAGAAACTCAGCATAGGTTAGTTTAATTTAGTTTAGAGATATAGCACCGAAACAGGCCCTTTGGCCTACCGAGTCCACACCGACCAGTGATCCCCGCACACTAACACTATCCTACGCACACACACCTGTACGTCTTTGGAGTGTGGGAGGAAACCGGTGTGTACTTAAATAAAGATCTAACTTTCTGTGCGATAAAGATGCCAAGTAAAAGAAAAACAACTAACTGGAAAGAGCCATATTTTCTTTTCGGAATTAATGGAAGGGACATCATGTCCATTGCTTTTCCCATGCCTCCTTTTTCATGGAACTAATCATAATTTTAATGAGTTTAATACAGATTTACAAGAGATTTTGTTCTCATGCTTGCAATGCTTATAACCAATAGTAGTCCACCCTAAATCATTTTAAGCTGTTTCTTGCCCTATTATTTTGCATGTGGTAGATGATTGCATTGCTACCCTGTGGCATAGCGTACATGTTTAACGAAGGACTAAACCTAGCTGAGGCAATTATTCTGATTGATAAGCTAGTACAAGCTTGAAAGACAGTGTTATTCGAGTAATTGGTATTTTAGCATTTTGTGCTATTGTGTACTTTTATAAACTCTCCACACAAACACAACCTCCAAGCATTTGGATGTGGCTTGGCACATCCTCAGCATCTGCATATGATTCTTATCAGCCTGGGCATAGTGCCTGTTTGCACTACATAGTTAAATGTTTTGCCTTTACAAGGGGTGCAGTGTGCTTGTTAAACACCTTCAGCTATAATAATCTTGGCTTGTAATATTTGGAAAGCCAATACTAATGTTTGGCTAAGATTATTCATGGAAATCTTCACATGTTCTTAGCTAGTTTCACCGAACCTTAATTGATACACATGACAATAACAAACCCTTTGTACCCTTACTTTCTACCCGAGTTCCTCATGCCCTGCAGCTTGAACATTGTGAAGAAAGTATTTTAAGGAATTTCGCAAATACTATTAAGTTCACTTTAAATCCTCATAACCGATATGCTTAGTGCCAAACAACATGGAACAGGCCCTTCAGCCCAACTTGCGTATGCTGAGCAAGCTGCCCCGTTCTTAGTGGATCCCATTTACCCGCCTTTGGTCCATATCCCGTTAAACTCCTATCCATGTACCCGTCGAAATGTAAACACATGAGATGTACGTGAGATTATATTTTCCAGAGAGAAAAAATAAATGGATGTTTCATTGTTTTCAAACTGTGCCATAAATCATCCCATCCCTCTCACTGGCCATTGTCTGTGTTTGATCCAGATTGCTTGCACGATGTGTCTTCCTTGAATTCAAGGGGAGCTGCTAAGCATGTACTTACTGATTTGCTCAGACCATTGATTTCCACTGTAGAATAATCACCTTCCCTGCTGTATCAATTCATCTGGTTAAACTAGGTGAAGGGAGGCAGTCTTGGCCACAGTCACAAGTTATACCATCAGTCAACTTGATAACATCCAAAATTCTACAGCTCATTATGTTGACCTTGATCTCACCTATCTCACTTCTCCTGTGCTTCTGCACTGGTTCTCTAGTACATCTGGACTCTCTATAAGGCATTTGGATGGGAAGGGTTTAGGGGGCTCTGGGCCAAACATGGGCAAATGGAACTAGCTTAGATGGGGTATCTGGGCTGGCATGGCTGAGTTGGGCTGAAGGGCCTGCTTCCGTGCTGTATGTCATAGTCTAAATAGCTTAGCCGGATTATGTCCTGCTATTTCTTTGCTTCAGTTAATCTTACATTGATTAAAGGTTGTGAACAAAAGCAGAACATTGTCGAAACTAAGATCAAGGCAGTCAACATTTGAATGAGAACAAACTGTTAGCACTAGAGAGAGAACTCTTTACTTGCAAAATCTCTTTAGTTGCAGCAGAATAATACTGAAAGGTTGCTTCACATTAGGAGTTTCATCATTTTGATGATATCTTCTAGCAGCAGCAGAATAGATTGTACCTTTTTATTTATTTGTCTTTGCTCATCAAGATGAGGTATGTCGGAACTAAGGAACAATACATCTCACTGAGGAGAAAAAGCAAAGTGCCGGTGGAACTCAGTGGGTCAGGCAGTGTCTATGGAGGGAAATGGACAGGCGACATTTCGGGTTGGGATCCTTCTTCAGTCTCAACATACAGTACGTTTCACCTGCATATGTCACCAGGTCAGCTGTAGAAAGATATGTGGAGCAGTTTATACTGTCACATGAGAATCCAGCAATTTAACCTCAGAACATGACCTCATACTTTCCCAGTGCCAAAGGTTCTGTTTCCCATTTGTCACGGGCATTTGCATTGCCCTTGATTAAAATTACAAATTTGGATGATGGTTTTTATGAAAGTCTGAATAGTTTTGTACTCCTGATGCATTGCCATTGGGGACAGACTTGTGTTTAGTTTAGTTTAGAGATACAGCGCGGAAACAGGTCCTTCAGCCCGCCGAGTTCGCACTGACCAATGATCCCCGCACATTAACACTATCCTACACACACTAGGGACAATTTACAATTATACCAAGCCAATGAATCGAACGTCTTTGGAGTGTGGGGGGAAACCAGAGCTTCCCAGAGAAAACCCATGCAGGTTACGGGGAGAACGTGCCAACTCTGTGCAGACAGCACCTGTAGTCAGCATCAAACCCAGGTCTCTGGCCCTGTAAGGCAGCGACTCTACCACTGTCCCTAAACTGACTACATTTGTGACTAACTCAATATGGAATCTTGCTGTGTGAAACAACACACTTCAGGGTAAGTTCTTCCCTGCTGTTCTCAGACTACTGAATGGTTCTCCCATGGAGGGTGTAGTCCTGATCCTCCAACCCACCTCTAATAACCCGATCCACAAAATGCTGCAGTGACTCCGTGGGTCAGGCAGCATCTCTGGAGACAAAGAATAGGTGACGTTTCGAGTTGGAACTCTTCTTCAGACTGAAAGATAGAGGTGGGGGGGGGGGGGGGAACCAGAACAAATTAGTGTTGGCAACAGATGACCTCTGGAAGGGTGGAATCCAAGATCCATAATTGTGGTGATTGAGATAGGCGACTCACATCAGGGACTGACTAGAAAGGAGGTGTAAAAGTTCATCAAGAGAAAAACGATCAGGCTGAAATTATCTGCCAAAGTGAGAAATGAGAAATACGGAAATGATAACAATGCAGAAGAAGATAAATTACATCAGGACTTCAGTTCAGGATGATGCAGTAACCTGCTGTAAATACAAAACCAGATAGAAGTAACATGGTTGGGATGCAGGCAACAACTTTAATCAAGGACAATCTTGATTAATATCAGTTCAGAAAGCTCATAGATTGTTTTTAGGTATTCATGCATACAACTAATCATCACATTTAATCAATGTCTTTTTTGAGGAGAAAACGATGTCGCAACACATATCAATTTAAAATTAAGCTGCATTTATCCATTTCTTTCCCCCATGAATATCCCCCCACCTGCCCCTCTTCTGTTTTGGTTTTGTGATCAATCAACTTTTTATTTAATAAACTAGTATCTAAAAAGTGGAAAATCAATGCATATTAAAAATTAGTCGTATTATTCAAGTCATGCACATAGAACGTAGAGCAAAGAACAGTACAGCACAGGGACAGGTCCTTCAGCCCACAATGTCCATGCTGATCATGATGCCAAGTTAAACTAATCTCCCCTGCCTGCACGTGATCTATATCCCTCCATGCCTGCATATCCATGTCCCTCCATCATCATCACCATCCAAGGCAGCGCATTCCAGGCACTCACCACCTTCTGTGTAAAAAAACTTATCCCACACATCTCCTTTAAACTTTGGCCCTCTCCTCTTAAAGCTATGCCCTCTAGTATTTGACATTGCCATTTTTGCCAAGTTTAGTTTAGAGCTACAGCGTGGAAACAGGCCCTTCGGCCCACCGAGTCTACACTGACCAGCCATCCCCACACATTAACACTACCCTACACACTCTAGGGACAATTTTACATTTATACCAAGGCAATTAACCTACAAACCTGTACGTCTTTGGTGTGTGGGAGGAAACCGAAGATCTCAGAGTAAACCCATGCAGGTAAGGGGGAAAACGTGCAAACTCCGTACAGACAAGCACCTTTAGTCAGGATTGAACCCGGGTCTCTGGCAGTGTAAAGCAGCAACTATATCCCTGCGCGCACTAATTCTCGAGAAATGATTTCCTGGGAAGAAAGAAGAGGAGAAATTATTTGGGAACAAATTAAGGAAAGAACAATAGCAATTGGGAAGGGAATGGAGGGTTACGGTCTGAGCGCAGGTATATGGGACTAGGGGAGATTATGTGTTCGGCACGGACTAGAAGGGTCAAGATGGCCTGTTTCCGTGCTGTAATTGGTATATGGTTATATGGTTAATGCCAATGACCAGTGGTGGCCTGAAGGGGCATGCAGTGGTGGAGCAGCAGTGGAGGATGCCAACTTTCCTTGGCCAGGCAACGCAGCGAGGACAATGGGCATTTATGGCCAGCAGCACTTAAACCAACTTGGACTTTGAAAACTCATGTGTATCATTTCAGTTGGCGGTCCAGGTGAACCCTAGGCTGCTGCAAGCCTTGAACTACCGCCGTCCCACTTGAACAAGTACTAGGGGAGGAAAGGAGGAAAGGGACACAGGCCAGATAATCGCCAGCTGTGTTGATTGAGATTTAAGGTGAGGGAGCCCAATAACTAGGTCTGTTCTGGAGGAATTCAATGGGTCAGGTGAACATGGATCAGTGACATTTCAGGTTGTGACATAGATGTGATGGGCCCAGGACAGATCTTCAGAGATCTGCATATCCATGAACTTTCTTTCTATATCCATCCTTCTCCCATCCTCGTCCTCCAACCGGTCCGACTGTGTTCCTATATTAAACTTTATATTTGGATACTTCGTTGTCACCTTCCCCTTGTTAATCATGATCTATTCTACATTTTCCTTGGACTTTGCCCTCTTGGCTGTCTCGTTTTCACACCTCACCCTTCCATATCTCAGTTGCTCAATCTCCCCTGATACTTGATCTGAAGAATGGTTTCAACTTGAAATGTCACCCATCCCTTCTATCCAGAGATACTGCCTGTCCCGCTGAGTTACTCCAGAATTTTGTGTGCGTATCTTCCATGAACTTGAAGCTGTCGACTCTCTCCACTACCATCGCAACGGTGAAGACAAGGTTCAGGGATCCCCTCCTGAGGTCAACATTGAGAGCAAGCTTGTTCTCACTTGCACCATCCGACCAAATGCACTTGAGGGAGGTACCAGAACAGATTGAGGCACATGGTGCAAAATTGTAGCAGGATATCATTGTCCCCAGAGAGGAAGAGAAATGGGTAAGGGAAAAGAGAGAGACAAAAAAGACTTACTATTTACTCTTTTTTATAGAACAGGAAACATTATTTTGTCTGACGTTATGAAACTCAGTCACGAAGGGCAAATTGAGAACAAAGGCAGGCCTGAACTGTTCAGCAACCCTATGGCCACATGAGTAAATAATGGCTGCTTTGATCTGACATTTGCAGCCAAGCATGAAATGTAATTCTCACCCTTATTACCTAACCTCCACATGGAGGTATGTATTATCTCAGCGCTCACTGGGATTTGGAAAAGTGAAGACTTTGTGTTAATTAAAAGGAGAACAAAAAGTTAGCACGTCTAACAGCCCCTCTGGGGCCTAAGGACGTCCCAAAGCACTCTGCATCCGATTAAGTGTTTTTAAGTATTTTTGCAGCTTAGTCACTGTTATAATGAAGGAAATGAATCAGATAATTTGCTCACAAACAGCAGCTCAATAATAACCGTATTACCAGCTGTGGTCATTTACTTTTGCACTACTTTGAACTGTGCTCTAAACTTGCACCATTCTGTTGTTTTGCACCCATCATTGTGTTTATTGATGTATTTATCGGTACTGTAAGTGTACTGTTTACTCTGCGAGCTTTGTGTTAACGGGGGATTTCTTTGCACCCTGGCATTTGTGCCAGTAAACTGATCTGGGACCTGGCGATGTTTAGAACCTGGGCGATTTCATCGGCCACTTCTACCTGGTGCAACTGGAATTGGGGATTGGATCATGGGCCAAGTGTGTGGTTCTATCTCAGGGTTCAGCTGGTAGAGTCACTGCCTTACAGTGCCAGAGACCTGGCATTGATCCCGACCTCGGGTGCTGTCTGTTTGCAGTTTGCATCTTCTCCCCGTGACTGCGTGGGTTTCCTCCGGGTACTCCGGTTTCCTCCCACATCCCAAAGACGTGTGGGTTTGTTGGTTTAAATAACCTGTAAAATTGCCCCTAGTGTGTAGGAGGTGTAGAGTAGTGTGTGCACAGGTGATCGATGGTCTGAGTGGTCTTTGTGAGGCAAAGGGCCTGTTTCCATGCTGTATCCCAAAGCTAAACTAGACAAGACTAGACTAGACTTTATACCAATATTATATACAAATTAATGATGGTATATAATTAATCTCTGAGGATTAGAATGACTCTCCAACAAATTGCTTCACCAACAATCCCAGAGACAATTCTGAGCCACATTTATCTTCCTGATTGTGACACGAATATTCATCTCTGAAAGTCGAGCCATAGAGCACGCTAGACTATCGCCCAGATACAGCTTCAAAGCACTGCTACCCAATGTTCACACCACAATTAGCAGAGCTGCAGTTATTGGATTTTAGTGTTGTCTGAATCCAACCATGGATGAAAATTGCACCGAAAGGATTTCTCCAGCACAAAGTAAGGCACAGTAATTGCTCGGTCTGTTGACTAACAAATCTTGTCCTCAAAATGCTGGCTGAATCACTTTGACTGTTACAATAGCAGCTGTCCAGATGTGACAGTTCCTGAGCAAACAATAGACAATAGGTGCAGGAGTAGGCCATTCGGCCCTTTGAGCCAGCACCGCCATTCAATATGATCATAGCTGATCAAACACGACAAAGGCTAATATTTCCATAAAGGACATCTTTATTTATGTGTTTTAAACGAAGAGAGAAATAAAAGCTGGGGCTTGCTTCTGCCTTAACTTCTGGGACCAGTCATCCAGCCTGTTTTGTCCTGGCTTTCTCTATCAAGGGTTTCGACACAAAATGTCGCCCAAGATGCTGCTGCAACCGCTGAGTTTCTCCAGCATTTTGTGTACCTTCTGGGAGTCACTTCCTGGCAGGGTAGAGGAGATAGAAATCCTGGTTACAATGAGCCCTCAGCCTGAGGGACCGTTGACCAAGAGCTAAGAAGTGGGATTGCACTAACATCCAGTTTAGGCTGACATGGATATGATCAGCCTCTCTATTCTTTGACCTTCACCAAAGTCACTTCTGCCAAAATGCCTGAATGTTTATGTGGGAAGAGGCCACTGCGCTCTCCCTAATGGGGCCCAGTGACGTGTGAGGAGCCAGAGCAGTGTTCATCACCACCAGCATCAACAACTTGTCATTATGCCGGCACTTCCAACAAAGCAAAACGTCCCCAGGAGCTTCGGAGAGGTCTGGAGCTGAGCCACACACAGGCATTCGAGCAGATGTCCGAACATTCGCTCCAAAGAGACACACCTGAGGACCACCTTCAGAGAGGAGAGGTTGGAAGTGGGGAGATTGAGGAATGAACATGAGAAGTTGGGACTTTAGACAATTGATGTCAGGGACTCTGGGGTTCAAGACTTCGAGTGGAGGAACACCTAGCACAAGATACTGCAGATGCTGGAGTACAGAATAAAAACACTTTAATGGCATCTATCCTACAGCGAAGTGACCAAAACCGAACACAGTTCTTCAAGGCAGCCTTGCCAATGTAATGAACAACTGTAACATAACGTGCCAACATCGACACTTAAAAACCAAACGCCTTCCTCACCACTCTGTCTCCCTGCAATCCCATTTTCAGGGAACAATGTTCTTTTACTCCTAGATCCCCCTGGTCTGCTTGTACGCACTCCACGGTGTCTGTGCTCCCAGCCTGCCCAACCTCTCCCTATAGCTCAGGCCCAGCAACATCTTCGTAAATCTCTGCACACCAGGGCTCCTACAGTTCAGTGCAAGGGTCCTGCTATCCCAGCTTCTCCCCACTTGCAAAGATCGGAGAGTAATCATGAGATGAACTGACTGCTTCATGTCAAGGAGATGCCTGGCGTTAATAAATCAGGGTTTTCTTTGACAGAAATGCCAGAGGCCTGTGAATGAATCCATTTTTGAAACACAGCATCCTGTCCTGTGACATTGGTTACATTTCAACCGGCACGGTGGAACAGCGGTAGAGTTGGTGCCTTACAGCACCAGAGTCCAGGGTTCGATCCTGACTGCTGTCTGTAAGGAGTTTGCACGTTCTCCCTGTGACTGCGTGGGTTTTCTTCGGGAGCTCCGCTTTCCTCCCACACTCCAAAGACGTACTGATTTGTAGGTTAATTGGCATGATAAAATTGTAAATTGTCCCTAGTGTGTGTAGGATAGTATTAGTGTGTGGGGATCGCTGGTCTGTGTAGACTCGGTGGGCCGAAGGGCCTGATTCCAAGCTGTACCTCTCAAATACGCTAAACTGCATGAGATTGTGTTTAAGAAGGAACTGCAGATGCTGGAAAATCAAAGCTATACAAAAAAGCTGGAGAAACTCAGCGGGTGCAGCAGCATCTATGGAGCGAAGGAGATAGGCAACGTTTCGGCCCGAAACGTTGCCTATTTCCTTCGCTCCATAGATGCTGCTGCACCCGCTGAGTTTCTCCAGCTTTTTTGTATACCTGCATGAGATTGTCACCAATTCAAGGCTGTGATTAAAAGCAAGCCTGTTCATCTTTGGCACCAAAACCCACAATGGTGCAAAGTCATATCACAATTTGACGAGCTTCAAGTTAAATAAAACAAGGTCGATATTTGACGTCTGCCTGATCATAGTTTAAATACTTTATCAAAGGGTCACACTCATAACATCAACACACTAAACTAGTCCTTGGCATCTGATTTAGCCAGAAAGGGTTCAATTCTCCTTGAAAGGTTAAATGTAACGAATGGATTAACTGCCGTCATGATTTCTGTGAACTTTGTGCATCATGTTGTATTTGTTGTGCACTTGGACTCTAAGGAATAGGTTAAAACTCGAGAATTGTATTTGACACAGCAATGCGGAATGGTGCCAGACCCAAAGTCCACTGAAGAGATTATTTGAGTTTAGAATGCTGATTTTAACATCACATGGTCATCTATTTCACATTTCTCTAAGCCTTCTTGTGAAGTATCCTTGTGAAAGATTTTACGGTGAGGAAGCAGATTTAAAGTGGACGTGCAGGAGAAATACTAAGTTGGACTTGTGACTCCACCAAGGGAAATTTGATCATGGAGATGACTGTATCTTAATTCCGGCAATTATGGTCAGTATTTAAAGATATAACCATAGACTAAAAAAATCCACACTTGGCAATAAAGAATTCCCATATACCTAACCGCTTTTAAACTAAGCTGGCAACCCTAGATTTTGCTTTTAAAGATGACATTCTCCAAGAGTAAATTCAGATTTGAGCCAAGTTCGAGTCATACAACATGGAAACAGGCCCTTCGGCCCAACTCGTCCATACTGACCAAAATGCCCCATCTAAGCTAGTCCCATTTGCCTGCATTTGGCCCACATCTCTCTGAACATGTCCTATCCACGTACCAGTCCAAATGTCTATTGTTATTGGGCCTGCCTCAACTACTACCTCTGGCAGCTCGTTCCATATACCCACCATCCTTTGCATGAATAAGTTGCCCCTCCGGTTCCTATTAAATCTTTCCCCCTCTCAACTTTAACCTATGCCCTCTGGTTCTTGATTCATGTGACACCAGTACACGGGACAATTATACACCCTTGACAAGTGGCTTGCCTGTTCCATTGCAGTGTTACGTATGATTTCCAGAACATTGGAACTCTGGAAATATTAGCTGGAAATGCTGTATGTTATTAGCAGGATGGGCCGCATCATTTGTGTCATGATACCGCCCAACTCTTGAGGACTCTTGCCCATAAAAAATGGCATGAAGGTGGAAGCTTAAAGGTCTAAGGAGATTCCAACATCAGGGTGTTGTATATATATGTGTACGTGTGAGTGTGTGTATATATACAGTATACACACAATGAACTTTTTTTCCTTTTTTATATTGTTTACAGTGTACTATGTTTACATATTCTGTTGTGCTGCTGCAAGTAAGAATGTCCTTGTTCTATCTGGGACACATGACAGTAAAACAACTTGACTCTTGACGACTCTTGACTCTTGCAATGTTGACGTTGTTTAAGAAGTACCTGTTTATGAGGTCAACAGTCCCTCATGTGGTACGAGCAGCAACACAAGGAATGCAACAATTCCAACACTCACCTCCTGCTGAGTACGAAGGAACTGCAGACGCTGGTTTACACCGAAGATAGACACAAAAAGCTGGAGTAACTTAGTGGGTCGGGCAGCATCTCTGGTGAGAAGGAATAGGTAATGTTTTGGGTCGAGACCCTTATAACCATATAACATATAACAATTACAACACGGAAACAGGCCATCTCGGCCCTACAAGTCCATGCCGAACAAATTTTTTTCCCCTTAGTCCCACCTGCCTGCACCCGTACCATAACCCTCCATTCCCTTCTCATCCATATGCCTATCCAATTTATTTTTAAATGATACCAATGAACCTGCCTCCACCACTTCCACTGGGAGCTCATTCCACACCGCCACCACTCTCTGCATAAAGAAGTTCCCCCTCATATTACCCCTAAACCTCTGTCCCTTAATTCTGAAGTCATGTCCTCTTGTTTGAATCTTCCCTATTCTCAAAGGGAAAAGCTTGTCCACATCAACTCTGTCTATCCCTCTCATCATTTTAAAGACATCTATCAGGTCCCCCCTTAATCTTCTGCGCTCCAGAGAATAAAGACCTAACTTATTCAACCTATCTCTGTAACTTAGTTGTTGAAACTGAGAGTCAGGAGAGAAGGAAACTAGAGGTAGGAAAAGGTTCAGAATAAATCCTTAAAAGTGGGTAGAAGGCCGTCCGGGGGAGTTCAAGAGGAGGGGGACAGGTGGAGATGGGAGAAGGGGATCATCATGTTGATTTGTTTACCCGGCCACAGCTGATATTTGCTCAGCTGACCACTTCCAGCAATTTTCATTTTGACTTCCGATTTTCCAGCATTCTCATCTTTAGCTTTTGCAGCAGGACATTAGAGAGATTGCACATAATATATACTTTGATGAACCAAAGCCACAAACTGCCCCGATCCCTCTGTATGCGGAGTTAACAAGACTTAACAAGGAAGTGAAGGTTGACAAAAGTGCTGGAGAAACTCAGCGGGTGCAGCAGCATCTATGGAGCGAAGGAAATAGGCAACGTTTCGGGACGAAACGTTGCCTATTTCCTTCGCTCCATAGATGCTGCTGCACCCGCTGAGTTTCTCCAGCACTTTCGTCTACCTTCGATTTTCCAGCATCTGCAGTTCCTTCTTTAACAAGGAAGTGATCCCCGTTTAAGCCACGATTAGCCTGACTTGTTGCGAATCATGGCGGTGCAGGCTCGAAGGGCGAATCATCCTGCACCTAATTTCTATATGTTCTTATGTGGAGCATGGAGATGGGTGGAGAAACCTCTGAATAAATATCTCCTCTAAAAGGTCGCTAATATCATCACAGACCCACACCACCCTGGCCAGGCTCTCATATTGCTGCCACCATTGGGAAGAAGGTGCAGGAGCCTGAAAACCGTGACCACCAGGTTCAAGACCAGTTTCTTCCGAGCAAACATTAGGGTCTTGAACACTGCACAACACTAACCTCAGCAACTTGGATCTTCTACGGACCGTGTCTTTGGTTGCACTCCAGACCTCGGTTTTTGCACTATTACGTTTGCCGAGTGTTACCGCTATTAATTTATTATATTAGTGTTTATTGTATTTATTTGTGTGTTATTGCATTTGCGGGCCCGTTGTGCTGCAGCAAGTAAAAATGTTATTATTCAGTTCAGTACATATGACAACTCTTGACTCTAATAAACTTAGCAAAGAACAGCAGCCCGACAAACAAATGGAGAAAAGAGCAAGGGTATAGTGTAGGATGGACACAAAATGCTGGAGTAACTCAGCGGGACAGGCAGCATCTCTGGTGAGAAGGAATGGTTAACCTTTATGGGTCGAGACCCTTCTTCAGACTGAGACCCGACTCTCCCAGCATCTCCCATGCCCGAGTCAGTTTGCAACTTTCCCCTCCCAGTGCCCTCCTCTCCCATCCCCTAATCCGGCATTTCCCTTTTATCCCCCGCTCTTTCCCCATCTCTATCCCCTTCCACCCATATCCCTCTTTCCACTTTCCATTTCACTTCTCCTTATCTGACACCCCGTTCTCTGCTGTTCCACCTCTAGCCTTTCTCACTTTCTCGACCCATCTGCCAATCCTCCCCTGTATCCACCGATCACTTGCCAAGCTTTGCCCCAACCCTACCAGTCTTTTCCATCTTTCTACCGCCCACCCCCCCCAATCCATCAATCTGAAGGGGAGACCCGACCCAAAATGTCTATCCATTCCCTTCACAGATGCTGCCTCACCCGCCGAGTTCCTCCAACGCTTTGCTCAAGATTCGAGCATCTGCAGTTTCTTGTGTCTCAACTATATTTACTGGTACACATTTAGTACTTGGCATGGATCCATTGGAGGATTAGGAAGGTGGAACTGGATGCTTCCTACAGGAGCCAGTACCGGACACATTCCCTTCAGCCACGCTTACTTCAGAAGAGAGGGAATTGGCAGGTTGGCACTGTCCACTGAGTTCTTCCCAGCCCTACCCCCCAGCACCCAGTGCATAAACCTACATGCGACAAATGCAGTGGTGATTGGGTGTCATGGTGGTGGCAGTGGGGACAACACCAAAGAAGGATTCCTTTATCTCCCCGCTCCTGTCAGGAAGAAGATGAAACTTAAAAGTGCACATCTCCAGACTCAGGAACAGCTTCTTCCACTCTGTTATCAGGTTTCTGAACAGTCTTTCCATGACCGGGGGATCCAAGGCTGGCATGGTGGGCCGAAGGGCCTGCTTCCATACTGTATCTCTAGACTAGTCTGAGAAAGGGTCTCGACCCGAAACGTCACCCATTCCTTCTCTCCAGCGATGCTGCCAGTCCCACTGAGTTACTCCAGCTTTTTGTGTCTATCTTTGGTTTAAACCAGCATCTGCAGTTCCTTCCTACACACACTGTCCAACCCACCCTTACCCCAATGTGGATATTGAACTTTGTCTCTGGAACGATGCTGAGAACTATATTCTGCAATCTGTATCTTTCCCTCTGCTCTATTGTATGTGAGTTTGACGATTGTATTTATGTGTAGTATTATCTGATTTGATTAGAAAGTGTGCAAATCAAAGCCTTCACTGTACCTTGATTCACATGACACTAATAAACCCAAACCTAATGTTCCCGTCTGAAGAAGGGTTTCGGCCCGAAACGTTGCCTATTTCCTTCGCTCCATAGATGCTGCTGCACCCGCTGAGTTTCTCCAGCTTTTCTGTGTAACCTTCGATTCTCCAGCATCTGCAGTTCCCTCTTAAACACTAATGTTTCCTACATGTCAGTGTAAAACCCATGGTTTTATGGACTTCCCTTGATGTGTGGGGCTGGAATGGCCAACCTTGCAGGTCACTCCTCACCCTGGCTACTGCCTGAGGGACGGCTATAAATGGGAGAACTATAACAGGATGGACAACTATAACAGGACTGGTGATCTGTTCCCTTTATAAACCACTGAGGTCTTGCCTGTAATCTGAGCCAAGACCAGGCATGCTGCTGACTCATGGTTGGAAACTCAACTCTCTTATGGGTGATCAGTCAACTATGTCTGTGTGTGCGTGTGTGAGCGTGTGTCTGTGCGTGTGCGTGTGCATGCGTGCAACGAGACGGCACCGATCAGTGATCCCCACACACTAACACTATCCTGCACACACTAAGGGCAATTTTTTTACAATTTCATCTAAGCCAATTAACCTTCAATCCTGTCCATTTCTGGAGTGTGGGCGGAAACAGCAGCACCCGGGGAAAAGCCACGCAAGTCACGGGAAGAACGTACAAACTCCGTACAGTCAGCACCCGTAGTCAGGATCGAACCCAGGTCTCTGGTGCTGTAAGCAGGGCCAGATTTACGTACAAGCTTCACAAGCTTAAGCTTAGGGCCTCAAGATCTAGGGGGGGCTCGGTGTAGGGCAGCAATACCGCCAGCATGCCGCCCAATGATGTGATATTGAAGAGGAACATCCAGGAAGAGCAATGTTGAGCTGAGCTGAAAGTTGCCTTGTAAGGTGAAAGGAAATAAATCCTTTAATTACAGACACTTTCAGTTCAGGATCTCCTCTTTAAAACATCTGTCTTGATTGTGGCCCTTATTTGAATGCTAAATACTGCAACAGGAACTCAAATCAATTATATTCAAATGTCTGTTATTTGTACTAAAAATAGTCAGGGCTGACGTTTTGACTGATGTGGTTGAAGTCCTCGAAATGTTGTCATCACGGATTGAAGTGAATCGCGTGATGTTATGGATGTTGATGCACCTCAAGGCTTTTGTGCTAAGTGGTTGCAGGGGAAAGTCCGTCATATGTTATGAGTGTATGGAAATGGCTGGCTGGATAAACCTGTTGGTGCTGGGAGCTTGTTCCACACAAGCCACACTTGCCCCTCCCCAGCTAACACACCCACCCCGAACCACAGCCTAAATATCTCACTGCACAGGAAAGGCCGATTCTCCCTGAAAGAAGAGTCTCGACCCAAAACGTCCCCCATTCCTTGGCTCCAGAGATGCTGCCTGTCCCGCTGAGTTACTCCAGCGGTTGGTGTCTCCCTGAAACTCCCCAGGAGAGACATAGATAAGATAGACAGTCAGGACCTTTCTTCCAGAATGGAAATTTCAAAGACTATTTGCCAAGCAGGACAGTGTCGCAGCGGTAGAGTTTCTGCTTCTCAAGCGCCAGAGAGCCGGGATCCATCCTGACGACGGGTGCTGTCTGTACAGAGTTTATACGTTCTCCCTGTGACCGCGTGGGTTTTCTCTGGGTGCTCTCCTTTCCGTCCACATTCCAAATTGCCCCCAGTGTGTAGGATAGAACCAGTGTGTGGGTGATGGCTGGTTGGCATGGACTCGGTGGGCAAAAAACCCAGTTTCCACACTGTCTCTCTGAACGAAACTGAAAACTAAAATATACCAGCGAGCATAGCATTAAGATGAGATGTACGGGGCAAGTTTTATTTTGCGCTGAAAATTGTGGGTGCCCAGGAAGGTGGAGGCAGATACGATCGTGGCATTTTAGAGGCTGCTGGATACGCACATGGAGTTGCAGGGAATGGAGGGATATGGAGCATGGTCACATAATGAAGAGTTTACCTTGGCATCATGTTCGGCACAGGCATCAAAGAGTCTGTTTCTGTGCTGTCCTGCTCTGTGTTCTATAAGTCCAATGGAGGTAGGAGAGCTGGGAGGTGCAATGCCAAAGTACACAGCCATGGGATCATCACAGGAGAGTAAGGAATGTCCGGAATGTCCGAATATATGATGAGTTTACTCCTGGCATTAAATATTCCAAATGCACAGGCAAACTTCTTCCTCTTTCGTGTCCATCTTACTACAAATGTTGACCTCGCTGTCATCGTCCATCCTGAAAAGGACGCAAGCTTCCGGCGACAATCAGCGGGAGCCATCACTTGTTACAATAGACGATGGTGGTAGCAGAATTAGCTCGGGATACTTCCAGTTTCCAGCCCCGCCACACGAACGCTCCTGCTATGGGGCCCACAGGCAAACAAGCTTGTGACTTTCTTGAAAGCTTTCTCAAATTTATAATTATTCCTTTGCTTTCTAAAAAAAGCATGCTGTTTTAAGAGAAAGATGGGAGAAATTAGTTGGGTTTTCATGTTGGTTTATTATTTTTAGCCTAGGTTAGTTTAGAGATACAGCGCGGAAACAGGCCCTTCGGCCCACCCAATCTACACCGACCAGCGATCCCCGCACACTAACACTACAAACCTTTACATTTATAGAAAGCGTCTTTGGAATGTCTGAGGAAACCGAAGATCTCGGAGAAAGCCCACGCGGTCACGGGGAGAATGGGCAAACTCTGTACAGACAAGCACCCGTAGTCAGGATTGAACCTGGGTCTCTGGCACTGAAAGCACTGTAAGGCGGCAACTCTACCGCTGTGCCACTGTGCCGTCTTTGACACTTTTGTCACCTGTACAGTGAAAAGCTTTTGTTTGTATGCTATCCAGTCAAATCAAATCACACCTTACACAAGTACAATCAAATCTTACACAAGTACAACGGGTAATGTAAAGAGACAAATACCAGAGTGCAGAATACCGTGTTACTGCGTGGCAGTCCAGAGTCTGCAATGAGGTCGGATGGAAACTTGGGACTACATCCTGGTTTGTGGGATGAACATCACAACTGAGGTCTACCGACCTCTTCTCCAACTGGTTCAGAACCTGAATGTCGAGAATTCTCTCGGAGAGTGGATAATGAATTTCCTAAATGTGAACCTTTGCAATTTGACTTTTAAAATTTATCTTCAGGCTGTGTGGGTTTCCTCCAAGATCTTCGGTTTCCTCCCACGCTCCAAAGACCTACAGCTTTGTAGGTTTGGCACTAATATATAAATGTAAAATTGTCCCTGGTGTGTGTAGTGTAGTGTTGGTATGTGGGAATTGCTGGAGCGGAGCGGACTAGGTGGGCCGAAGGGCCTGTATCTTTGAACTAAACAAAACCATTTATGATTCAAACTTGAGATCTCGATCTCTCCATTTGCAACACAAATAACGATTAGCTTCCACCATCTTCAAACTTAATTTAATTGCAAAGGTAAAAAGTTCAACAGATCCAGGCTGTTGTTAGGTTACTAAAGTAGCCAGCTCACAACATAGTGATTAAGTAGTTTAAAGCAGATCAAAATAGCTCACTCCTCTACATGTCTCTGTGTGAGTGCAATATGAAACCCTTGTGGCACAGTCGTCCAGAGTTCATGTGGCTTTGCAGGGTTTCCTCCAAGAGCTCCTCACCCCATGGTTTAATAGATTAGAATTAGATTCTAACATAGGTGAGAGGGTGTTTATGCCTGTCTCCTGGGAAATACATTCCCTGGAATATGATACAATTATATTTTCCTCCTGTCCAAAGAAATATCAGATTTCAGATCAAATTGAAATTAGCCATGATTAGTTTTCGATCTGCTTTGGTATTTAACTGTTAGCAGCTTGACTACCTTTCAATATTCCACTTCAGGCTGACACACAGAATATCATCAGAAAGGCGTTGAAAATGGAATCAGGCTTATTGTGATGATCTGGACCAGTCATTCATTTTGTAGACTAAATGGCACATATAAATCAATCAAATTAAGCTGGCTTTATCAACATTTTTTTCTCCATCAATTTTTTTCTATTCAAAGTCTGAAGAAATCTCTTCTCTGCAGAGATGCTGCTTGTCCTGCTGAGTTACTCCAGCGTTTTGTGTCTATCTTCAGTGTAAACTAGCACCCATAGTTCTTTCCTGCACCATGTACCCCCTCTTTTCCGTCTTGGTTTTGTGATGAATCAACTTTGAAATTAATAAACGAATAACTGAAAAGCATCAAATCAAAATAGAAAATCTACCTTTTAACTTTTTAGAGATTCTGATATGCCGTACCAATGCTGTACCAGTGTCACAATGAAAGCACTGGTCTGCATGAGGATCCAATACAGAACATTGGGCATCTTATTCAATCAATAGGCTGCATGATCTGCTGTACATATTGTTTACCATGTTTGTTCTTATTTCATATATCCAGCAACCATAATCTTATTCAATTAAATGTTTCAGTTACCAGAGACACTTATTCACAAGTTCACAAGGTACAGGTGTAGAATTAGGCCATTCGGCCCGTCGAGTCTACTCCAGCAAATTTCAATGATGTCCATTGAAATTTCCATGATCATTGGTCACTTGGTCATGGAGTCATAGAATGAAAGGAGACGGAAACAGGCCCTATGGCCCACCTTGCCCCTTCATGATCTCGTAAACCTCAGTCAGGTCGCCCCTCAGCCTCCTACACTCCAAGAAAAAAAAAAGTCTGCTATATAAATAGGAAGGGTTCTGAGGGAGATGTGTCAAATGCAGGCAAATGGGACAAGTCGAATATATTAACTTGGCCAGCATGGACAAGTTCATATGTTATAGGAGCAGAATGAGACCATTCGGCCCATCAAGTCTACTCCTGATCTATCTCTCCCCCTAACCCCATTCTCCTGACCCTGTCGCTGTGGTGGGTAGGCGGGCCTGTTTTGTTGCTGCACAGCTCTATGACTCCATAACTCCCTCGTTCCAAATTTGATCTTATGAACTGTGGGATAAGCTCAAGGCTTGTGTAGTGATTACTGCCCCTTTGTTTTTTTACATTCTTATGTTGCATTTGAGAGGTCTGTGGAACGGACACAGCCACACTGAGTCAAAATATCCCTGCACAGTCACTGCACAGAAACGAGTTTACAATCCAAGGCATATGGAACAGCATTTTAACAGTACAGGACAAAACGTCCCAGAGTACTGAGTGGACAGGAAGCCTTGTGCAGTTCCAGATGATAATGTCCCTTTGTGCCCAGGTGCTGTTCTCACCTGTGGCTTTTGCCAGGCCTAGTTCTCCCTAGTTCTCCAACATGCTCAAACTGGACACAATGCCACATTTAAGCCCATGCGTTTAACGGCATGCTTGAAGACCAGTGCAGTCACAATACAAGTGTTTCTAAGAAAGCAAAATGCATTGTCAAAAGGGCACATAAGTTAACCTTTTCAAAAACTGCAGATGCTTTGGGCAACACAGTGGCGCAGCAGGCAGAGCTACTGCCTCACGGCATCAGAGATCTGGGTTCGATCCTGACCTCGGGTGCTGTCTCTGTGTTGTTTGCTCCTTCTCCCAGTGCATTTCCTCCGGGTGCTCCGTTTCCTCCCACATCCCAAAGACGCACGGTTTGTCGATTAATTGGTCTGAGTAAATTGTCCCTGGTGTGCAGGGAGTGGATGCAAAGAGTGAGATAACATTGAACTAGTGTGAGCTGGTCGGTGTCGACTCGGTGGGCCACAGGTTCTGTATCTCTGCTGTATCGAGAAAACTAAGACTTAAAAAAAACCTAAAAGTGACAAGTCTAACATAAAAATGTAAAACCCTGTATTCCCTCAGCACGTCAGGCAGTATCAGTGGAAAGAGAAACTGAGCTCCAGGTCTCACCCTATTTTTTGCTGGCGTGTGTGGGGTTGAGGGGAGACCTGGTGTGAATATAGATAGTCGCAGACAGTCAGAACCGTTCTCCCAGGATGGAAATGTCAGAGCAGAGGTATCATTTTAAGATGAGAGGGGCAAAGTTTAAAGGAGATGTGTGGGGACAGAGAATGGTGGATGCCTGAATCCTGCTGCCAGGGTGGTGATGGAGGCAGATACATACATTAGAGGAGCTTTTGAGATAGGCACATAGATATGCAGGAAGCAATGGAGTGATAAGGAATGAATGGAGATTATTATAGTGTTTACAGAGTACTATGTTTACATATATACAGTATTATGCTGCTGCAAGTAAACAAATCATTGTTCTGTTTCGGGACATATGACAATAAAACACTCTTGACTTGACTCTCCTATAGCCCTGTCCCACAGTACGAGTTCATTCCAAGAGCTCTCCCAAGTTTAAAAAAAAATCAAACTCGTGGTAAGCACGGAGAATGAACGTAGCGGGTACGTCGGAGCTTGGGGACGTCTCTTAGCGGCTCGTAGCGTACTCGGGAAGACTCGCTAACGGCAGGTAAGCACGGGAAGACTCGTGAAGATTTTTCAACGTCGAGAAATGTCCACGAGAGCCCCGAGTACTGACGAGTGGCCATTACCGTAAATCTCCGAGTTTGAATCAGGGCAAACTCGGGAGAGGTCTTGGAATGAACTCGTACCGTGGGACAGGGGTTTTAGAACACGTGTTGGCAGAGGAGATTAGCTTGTCTTGGGATCAAGTATGGCACAGACATTGTGGGCCAAAAAGCCTGTTCCTGTGCTGTACTGTTCTATGTTCTATATACCAGTGAGTCTCTCATCTCCTGAATATGCTGCTCAATAAATAGTCTTATACATTTATCCTGACTGAAAGATTCGAAGGGCAACTTTTTCAGCCGGGGGGTAGTCCATATCCTGACTGGTTACTCCAGCACATTGTGTCTTTTTTTCGTAGAGCAGCATCTGCAGCTCCTTGTGTCTCTGCGGCAGAGGTATTAGCTAAGATGAAAAAATACAGCACATCTCTGGCGATGTCACTCTGTACAGTCGTGGTGCTGAGATGACAAGGCTTCTCGCAAAGTCAGAGCAATTACTGGTAAATAGGTCATTTTCAAGAACGTCATCTTTTATTTACACAATACATCACCACCACAGATTTGCAAAGCTATCTTCCACCATTCCTTTCCCTCCTAATAGGATAAAGTAAATGGGAGCCATGAATTATACATGTTGCAATTTATCGTTTGGATGTAACCACTTGGAATCAATGGGCAAGCATATCACTGTTTGACATGCTCTGTATGAATTTTCATTTGAAATATATAATCTGATTTTCTGTGAATTATTTGTTTATTATTTGTACATGTACTTGAGTATTGTGCATTTAGAGCTAACCAGTGCACTCCCTGGAGGCATAAGAAATTGCAGGTGCTGGAATCTTGAACAAAACACAAAGTTCTGGAGTAACTCAGCAGCTCAGGCAGCATTTGTGGAGAGAATGGATAGATGGCAATTTGGGTTGGAGGCCCTTCTTCGGACTGATTGGCGCTTCTTCTGTTCCAACCCGAAATGTCATCTATCAATACCCTCGCCAGATAGTCACAGAATGCTGGAGTAATTCAGCGGGTCAGGCAGCATCTATAGGGAAAAGAAATAGGTGACGTTTCGGGTCGAGACCCTTCTTCAGACGGAGAATCAGCGGGGAGGGATGAAAGGGTTCAGAACAAATTAGAGCCTCCCCAGATGCTGCCTGACCGGCTGAGTTTCTCCAGCGCTGTGTTTTGCAGTAGACCTCTTGACCTGACTTGGGAACGAATGTGTTAGTTCATTCTTCCTTTCAAATGGAAACACATGAGTGCATTTCCAAGAGCTCTGGCCGATTATAAAATATGAGCTGTGACTTGCTTCTGAGTCAGCAGTTTCCAAGTTCATATTAACTCCAGAAATATGAGCAGAAAAAAATAATGTGATTCAGTGGGTGGCCAAACTCCCAATTCTTGGCCAAGACTGTCCCAAGCTATAAAGATCCACTCACCTGCTATCAACATTTGTCTGAGAGCCTCTGTTGGCTAGAACCTGCAGGCATCCATGTTGACCTCCAAACAAAGAGAGTTGGTCATGGCCCCTTCCTCAGCTTGCGTTCGGACCCAGGTCAGTCAGTAAGAGACCAGAGGTCTCTGCAAGGTCATGTACATGTTGCCAGGACAACGTGCAGGTAAGATCACTCCTCATCTTCAATGTCATGTGTCCCAGTTTATCACACGAGGAGGTCATTACTCTATAATTTATACCTGCATTTCATTTATGTGCTGTGTGTTGTCTAAGTCGAGCAGGATTTCCAATGTAGCCGTGCCTCCGTGATACAGTGAAAGGCTTTCTTTTGCCAGTTATTCAAGTGGCAGTACAGGGGTCACTCAGCTAAACACAAAGTTTGCTGATCAATTGGTCAGGCAGCATCTGTGGAGGGAATGGACAGACGATGTTTCATGAGGGACCCCCTCTGTGATGGAGATAGAGACAGTACAGAGGTCACTCGCCCAGTACAGAGGGCAGCACAGTGATGCAGCAGTAGGTGGGCCTGATCTCAGGCAATTGAGGAAATTCAGAGTGTCTCCGAGGATCCTCCAGTGCTTCTACGCAGCGGCGGTAGAAAGCATCTTGTCCGGGAACATTACCATCTGGTTTGGGAATTGCTCTGCCAAGGACAAGAAGGCTCTGCAGAGAGTAGTGCGTTCGGCCGAACGCACTATGGGAACTTCACTCACCCCACTGCAGGAACTATACAACAGGAGGTGCAACTCCAGAGCAAACAAAATCATGAGAGACCTCTTCCACCCCTGCCACGGACTGTTCCAGCCGCTACGGTCAGGCAAACGCCTCCGTTGCCATGCAGTGAGAACGGAGAGGTTGAGAAGGAGTTTCTTCCCAGAGGCAATTCGGACTGTAAACGCCCATCTCACCAGGGACTAACTATACAGAACGTTTTTTTCCTTCTATTATTTATTATGTAAAAGAATATGTGTGTTATGATTGTGTTTATAATTTGTTTGGTTGTTTTGTTGTTTGTCTTTTGCACAAAAGTCCGCGAGCATTGCCACTTTCATTTCACTGCACATCTCGTATGTGTATGTGACAAATAAACTTGACTTGACTTGACTAGAGCTGCTGCCTCACGGCACCAGATACCCGGGTTCGATCCTGACCACGGGTGCCGTCTATACGGAGTTAGTACGTTCTCCTCCTGACCTGCGTAGGTTGTCTCTAGCTTCCAAAGACGTACGGTTGTAGGTTAATTGGCTTGGTAAAATAATGAATTGTCCATAGTGTGTGTAGGATAGTGTTAGTATACGGGGATTGCTGGTGGGCCGAAGCCGAAGGGCCTGTTTCCGCACTGTATCTCTAAACTAATCTAAACTCTGTCCATCACATCTGGTGATAATTAGATCAATGATCGGGCTATAGGAGAATGAACGACAGTATTAAATTATTCTGAAAAACAATTTAAATGATTTTTAATGTGCAATGCAAGCACCCATGTATTCATTCACTTCCTTTATTTTGTTCTCTTGTTTCATGCATAATCGAAACCCCAAGTCAAATAGTGACATTGAAACTTTTACCATTTTACTGGCCGCTTTCTGCTTGTGTTTGCATTTTACTGCAGACACGAGAGTTTATATGAATTTAACGATGTAGTACAAGATCTAAAGTCCAGGGGGGCAATAAAGTGATAGTTATTGAAGTGAAGTAAGATAAAAATATGTAAATTTGCATCCAAATGAATGTATTATTCATTGCATGAGAAAATCCCAGTGAGGCCAATTTATTGCAGTTTTGTTTAGACTAGTCAGTTTATTATTTGTCACCTGCACAAAGAGAGAGTAAAGAGTTTGTTCTGCATGTTATCTGGTGAAATTATATTTTACGTGAGTTCAATAGATCCTCTTCTGGAACAGCGTGCAGAGAGACGCCATGTTCCAGGCCCATTAGGCAACTTCCAAGTCTCTGAAAGGTCCGATCTTGCCCCAAGGAGATATCCAATGAGATATGCCATCGATTACCCGTTCACACCTGGTACTATGTGATCCCACTTTCACATCCACTCCCTACACACTAGGGGCAACGTACGAAGGCTATAACCAACAAACCTTTGGGATGTGGGAAGAAACTGGAGCACCCAGTGGAAACTCACATGGTGATTGGGGGAACGTGCAAACTCCACACAGACATCTTGGCCTAAGGAGATATGCACCTGGTGTTGTGGCAGCACTAGATCGGTGAATGAGCGGTGAGTCTGGCCCAGTGTGATGCTGTCGGTGCCATCCACCGCCGCTCCACACAGCTGCCGCGGGCTGCGCTCGATCCGATCGCTCGCCCGCAACCACCACCACTACCACCACGCACCGTCCATCGCCTCCCGCAGCCGCCCCTCCGCTGCCGTGCCGTGCCGCGCTTCCCGAGCCAATCACGGAACTGACGAGCACTTCCCGCAATCACGGGAGGTGAGTCTGTGGCCCGTTCACAGCCACTGACCGACAACTTCACTCTCCTCCACCTCCACCTTAGAGTTCTTTAAAGTAGCATGTATTGTGGATAACACAGAACCAGTGGCGTGTGTTACTAGAACCAGATTTACAACAGGTACTTGATGAAGAACCACAGCAAAGGTTATTGAGGAAATAAAAGCCTCACATGCAGGAGGTAGCAGGCTGGCCGAGAAAGAGTGTGTCGGAAGGAACTATAGATGCTGGGTTAAAGCGAAGATAGACACAAAATACTGGAGTAACTCAGCAGGTCAGGCAGCATCTCTGGAGAACGTCACCTATTCTTTTTCTCCAGCAATGCTGTCTGATCCGCTGAGTTACTCCAGCTTTTTGTGTCTTTATTTGGTAGAGAAAGAGGATGGGCTGACTAACAAAAAAAAGTCGGCAGAAGTGAGTCATTTCTTGGTTGGCAAACTGTAGCGAGTGGTGAGTCACCTGTATCAGTGCTTCATCTTTATAACATTCATTTACCTGACTGGTTTAGTTTAGAAATACAACATGGAAATAGGCCCTTCGGCCCATCGAGCCCAGACGGAACATCGATCACCCATTCATACTAGTACTATGTGATCCCACTTTCCCATCCACTCCCTACACACTAGGGGCAATTTACAGAGGCCAATAAACCAACAACCAACCTGAGTGGGCGGCATAGCTCCTGCCTCACAGCGCCAGTGACCCGAGTTCGATCCTGACCTCGGGTGCTGCCCGTGTGGAGTTTGCACGTTCTCCCTGTGACCGCGTGGGTTTTCTAGTTGCCTACCACATCCCAAAGATTCGTGGCTATGTAAGTTAATTGGCTCTCTGTAAATCGCCCCGAATGTGCAGGGAGTGGATGAGAAAGTGGGATAACATAGAACAAGTGTGAACGGGTGATCGATGGTCGGCGTGGATCAGTGGGCCGAAGGGCCTGTTTCCATGATGTATCTCCAAACTAAACTACACAAGCCCACATATCTTTGGGATGTGGGAGGAAACAGGAGCACCCTGAAGAAAACCACGTGGTGATCGTGCAAACTCCACACAGATCCTGGGTCCCTGGCACTAGCTCTGCCAGCTGTGCCACTGTGGGTGCAGGAACTACTGGGATGATGGTTAAACTTGCTACTAATGATCGCAGGGAAGTATTGGTTTATTATTGTCATGTGTACCGAGTCGCAGTGAAAAACGCTGGATTGCCTGCTATCCAGTCAGATTATACTGTACATAGAAACATAGAAACATAGAAATTAGGTGCAGGAGTAGGCCATTCGGCCCTTCGAGCCTGCACCGCCATTCAATATGATCATGGCTGATCATCCAACTCAGTATCCCGTACCTGCCTTCTCTCCATACCCCCTGATCCCCTTAGCCACAAGGGCCACATCTAACTCCCTCTTAAATATAGCCAATGAACTGGCCTCAACTACCCTCTGTGGCAGAGAGTTCCAGAGATTCACCACTCTCTGTGTGAAAAAAGTTCTTCTCATCTCGGTTTTAAAGGATTTCCCCTTTATCCTTAAGCTGTGACCCCTTGTCCTGGACTTCCCTAACATCGGGAACAATCTTCCTGCATCTAGCCTGTCCAACCCCTTAAGAATTTTGTAAGTTTCTATAAGATCCCCTCTCAATCTTCTAAATTCTAGAGAGTATAAACCAAGTCTATCCAGTCTTTCTTCATAAGACAGTCCTGACATCCCAGGAATCAGTCTGGTGAACCATCTCTGCACTCCAAACTACAATTAATCCGTGCACAAGTACAACAGGTAGTGCAAAGGGAAAAATAAACAGAGTGCAGAATACAGTGCTGTAGCCACGGAGAAAGTGCAGATAAAACAGTGCAAGGGCCACCATGAGGTGGGTTGGGAGATCGGCACTACATCCTTAGCTTCTTCTTCTTGCATTTGGCGTGCCCAGCCTAAAGTTGTAGGACAACTTGTTCTATTTGAACTTATTTGATTGAGTGGTGAGTAAAGATACGAAGTAAGTATATCCCTTTTATCTTGTTTTACTTTTTTATATCTTCTGTTCTCTTTTTCTCTCTTTCTTTTTCTTTGGCTTTTTTCTTAATTCTTTTTCGAGTTTAACGTTTCTAAGGGTCTCTCTTGATCACTCTATCACGCACGTACTATCCTATCTATCTCTCTTTACTTTTCTTCTTTTTAAAGTTTAAAATATGAAGTGGTACAGGAAATGTATTATGTTATTTTTGGCTTATATCACTGTAATGTACACTACTTCTAATAAATAAAAATTAAAAAAAAAAAGAATAGAAAAAAGAACTTATTTGATTGTGCACGCCGGGTTGATTGCATTCGTCGAAACAGGGCAGACCTCGTGAAGGTTGCAATCTCCCACCCTCATCCTTAGCTTATGAATCATGTCTGAAGAAGGGTCCCGACCTGAAAGGTCGTCTGTCCATTCCCTTCACAGATGCTGCCTGAGCCACTGTGTTCCTCCAACGCTTTGTGTTTTGCTCAAGATTCCAGCATCTGTAGTTCCCTGTGTGTTAGAATTTTCACTTCAATTGTATTAAATGAGAATATCAGACAGTCTGAAGAAGGGTTTTGGCCCGAAACGTCCTTCGCTCCATAGATGCTGCTGCACCCGCTGAGTTTCTCCAGCATTTTTGTGTACCTTCGATTTTCCAGCATCTGCAGTTCCTTCTTGAACAGTTAGCTGTGTCACATTTTTTTGCTAAACAGTAAAGCATTGAATTAAACTATTTGGCTGAAGATTTAATTGTAGAGCAGCTTCAAAGTTGAGAATTGGAGCCGTTGATCTTCATTTAAATGCTGATGAAGCAGAACGAAGCCTTCAGAATAAAAGTATTCATTATAAAAGCAAGCTGAGACAGACAGTCAGCGAGAGCAGGAGATGGCTTAGTGGTTTGCATACTAAAGCACAACTTGTTCCTGTAGAGGTGCTAGGTAAAAAGTTAGCGATGTAACCATCTTGTTGCCACAGTGTACTGAACTGAATTGATTGAAAGATACAGCATGAAAGCAGGCCCTTCGACCCACTGGTCATCGATCACCCATAGGCACTAGTTCTGAGTTATCTCACTTTCTCATCCATCCAAGGGCAATCTACAGAGGGCTAATGACCCACAAACCCGCACGTCTTCGTGACGTGGGTGGAATCAGGAGCACCCGGAGTAAACCCACGCGCTCACAGGGAGAACATGCTAACTCCACACAGACAGCATCCAAGGACAGGATTGAACCCAGGTTTCTGGGGCTGTGAGGCTCTGCCAGCAGCACCACTGTGATATAACACCTTGATTTAATTCTTCAGCTTTCAAGCTTCGGAGATCCTTAGTGCATTCCAAGTTGTACTAAGAACAGTTTAAGGGCAAGGTTCAATGGTTCAATGGTTCTTGGATGGAAGTGTGAAAATGCACACCTCCAGGTTCAGGGACATCAACCTACCACAACCGGAGAGCAATGCTGAACTACTATCTACCTCATTGGTGACCCTCGGACTATCCATGATCGGACTTTGCGGCTTTACCTTGCACTAAACGTTATTCCCTTATCATGTATCTATACACTGTAAATGGCTCAAATGTAATCATGTATTGTCTTCCTGCTGACTGGATAGCACGCAACAAAAGCTTTACACTGTACCTCGGTACACCCGCCCACCACACCCCCCCACCCCACCCCCCCCCACCCGCACACACCCCCCCTCCACACAACCCCCCACCCGCACACACTCCCCCCTCCCACACACCTCCACCACACACACCCCCCCCCCCACACACACCCCCCTTCCCGCACACACCCCCCCTCCCACTCCACACCCCTCCTCCCCCCCCACCACACCCCCACTCCCACCCCCCACCCCCCCTCCCACCAATGAAGAGGAGGGGGAGGGAGTGCTTGGGGATGAGGGGAAATGAGCCGCGCCTGTGCATAGGGGCTATGGGTGGGTTGTGGAATATTGCGTTGGGGGAACGGGTGAGTGGTGGAATATTGCGTTGTGGAATGGGTTGCGTTGGGGGACCAGGCGACATGTGACTGGGACCCAACGGGTCCGACTTAGTCTAGTGTTATATAGAAGTAATGTATTTCTTCCTTCATTTGATTAACATGCAAATTATTTTATAAATGCAAAATTGGACACCTTTATTTGTTCACTTTGATGGCACGCAAACAGGTCATACCCAATTGTAAGTAGATCTTCGGTGGGAGTTTCCTCTCAAACCAGATAATTGTGATCAGTCGCAGCAGAGTGCACTGGCTCGTGAACTGAAGATAGACACAAAATGCTGGAATAACTCGGTGCCAGAGGCATCATCTCTGGAGAGAAGGAATGGGTGACGGTTTGGGCCGAGACCCTTCTTCAAAGATGCTGTCTGTCCGGCTGAGTTACTCCAACATTTTGTGTCTATCTTTGGTACAAGACCCTTCTTCAGACTGGTTAGGGTTAAGGGAAACGAGAGATATAGACACTGATGTAGAGAGATTAAAAAAACAATGAACGAAAGATATGCAAAAAAAGTAACGATGGTAAAGAAAACAGGCCATTGTCAGCTGTTTGTTGGGTGAAAACGAGATGCTGGTGCGACTTGGGTGGGGGAGGGATGGAGAGAGAGGGAACAGGCAGATCAATTCCCAGAGCCGACTTCCGAGGCCCAATTTGCCGGCCGGTATCTTGACCCTCCGAGGCCGTAACCTCTGTTGGTTCGGCAAAACGGATAATACGGCAAGGCTCTGGAACCAGGAGCTACAACTATTAAAATATATTTGGGAGAGCTGAACCTTTCTGAAGAAATGAACTTGTTTCCATTGCGTGAACTTGTAGTTTGAATCATAGATCCTGTCTCTGCCACTACTGAAATACACTCTGCTCTCTATGTAAATTGACCCCCATTGCTACACAATAAATGCTTGGCGTGACACACCCTGTCCCACCCCCGACTCATTTTGACCAAGTGTTGTCAATTTACACCCTGTAATTTGGATTAGTGTTTTGCATTAAAAATTTCTCATCAAGCCACATCATTCTTTTCGGGATGAAGGTGGATGGTTCAGGCTGGACTTGCGAAATTATTGCCATTCCCTGGGACCGTTCTGAAAACCCTTTCTGGGCTCCGCTTTAATGCTGAGATAGTGCTTGTGCTTTTAAGCCTGTGAAACTGGTATTTCTACTCTGTATGTTAATTGTACTGAACTGCCTGTAGATGCTTGACACAAAATGCTGGAGTAACTCAGCGGGACAGGCAGCAACTCCGGAGAGAAGTAACAGGTGATGTTTCGGGCCGAGACCCTTCTTCACAGATGCTGCCTGACCCGCTGAGTTACTCCAGCATTTTGTGTCTATCTTTGGTGTAAGCCAGCATCTGGAGTTCCTTCCTGCACATTTTGCCTGTAGACTTTTTGTTGATTTCACTGCTGGGTCAGCGGTGGAGAGAGTTAGAAGCGTTACATTTCTGGGTGTTAATGTATCAGGTGACGTGTCCTGGGCCTTGCTCAAACATGCAACCATGAAAAAAGCCTCCCAGCACCTCTATTTTCTTTGACATTTAAAGAGATTTAAGAATTCTCTTAACAAACCTCTACAAATGCACTGTAGAAAGTATCCTGACTGGTTGCACCACTATGGCCTGGTACAGCAATTCCAACACACACAGGAACACGAGAGGTTCAGGGAGTGGTGGACTCAGCCCGATCCATCACGGGTGCAGCCCTCCCCACCATCCAAAGCATCTACATGAGGCGCTGCCTCAAGAAGATGATGTCTACAATCAAGGATACCCACCAGTTGGGCCGTGCCCACTTCCCACAGCTACCATCAGACAGTTGGTATGTCAGCCTGAAGTTCCACACCACCAAGTTCAGGAACTTTCCTGCAACCATCAGGTTCTTGAAACCTTTACCTTGCCTTGAAACTGGAACCCAAGGGACCAACTCTTGCACTAACATAGACGTTTACTATGTGTAAAGGGATTAAGGGACAGAAGTTAATTAAGGGACAGAAGTTTAGGGGTAACATGAGGGGGAACTTCTGTACTCAGAGAGTGGTAGCGGTGTGGAATGAGCTTCCAGTGGAAGTGGTGGAGACAGGTTTGTTGGTATCATTTAAAAATAAATTGGATAGGCATATGGATGAGAAGGGAATGGAGGGTTATGGTATGAGTGCAGGCAGGTGGGACTAAGGGAAAAAAACTTGTGTCGGCACGGACTTGTAGGGCCGAGATGGCCTGTTTCCGTGCTGTAATTGTTATATGGTTATATGGTAAGAACTGCAGATGCTGGTTTAAATCGAAGGTAGACACAAATGCTGGAGTAACTCAGCGGATGGGGCAGCATCTCTGGAGAGAAGGAATGGGCGACGTTTCGGGTCGAAACGTCGCCCAGTCCTTCTCTCCAGAGATGTCGTCCATTCCTTCTCTCCAGAGATGCTGCCTCGCCCGCTGAGTTACTCCAGCATTTTGTGTCTACCTTGGACTTGTTTACTAATTGTATTTAGCATCAAGGTCTTTTGTTTTGCAGAGTCTTTCGCTGCTCACTCCCTTGTGGAATCTATGTGTAACTTGTGTATAATTTAAATGTTTGCATGTGTGTCCATGATGCTGCTGCAAGCAGGGTTTTCATTATACCTGTACCTCATTGTACCCGCACATATGACAATGAACTCAACCTGACATGATCATTTTATCTGTCAGGCAGCATATGTGAAGAAAAAGGAATGTCACCTATCCATTTTCTCCAGAGATGTCTCCTGACCTGCTGATTTATTCCAGCACTTTTTTTGTCTATGTTTGGTATAAACCAACAACCAGTTCTGTTTCTATCTGTTAATTATTTTGTTATTACTTCTATAGAGTTCAGTTTCTTTATTTGTTAAGCTTTTGTAGATTTCTTGTTCGTCTCGTGTGAGACTATGTCTGAGAGTACGTTCTCATGCAGTCTCCCCACAGCACCTACAATATGCTTCCAGCTGCTCACACAGTTACAGAGTTACCCAGAGGTTCTGCATAAACAAGACGACCTCAGGAGATAATATCAGGTTATCCCAGACAGATTATACTGTGGCTTGCCAGGTGTGTCTCTGATGAGATGTTAAGATGGGAGTCTGCTGGCTGCTATTGTGAAAGACCACGAAGAACACTGGTGCAGGTGAGACAAGAGACCACAGACCCGCCTTTGTGAAGAGAAACATTTTCAAGGCTGGCTGAAAATGCATATGCTGACTGCTGGCCTCACAGCACCAGGGACCCGGGTTCAATCCTGACTACAGATGTTGTCTGTACAGAGTTTGTAAGTTCTCCCCGTGACCGCGTGGGTTTTCTCCGAAATCCTCGGTTTCCTCCCACAGTCACTTTCGTTCCCCTCTTTCGTTGTAACCACTTCAACCTGCTAATACTGCATGGAACCAGATCTCAAAATCAATTAATTGATTTATTGAAAGATACAGCGTGGAAACAGGGCTTGGCGCCACATCGACCACAGTATGTTATCCCACTATTTCATCCACTAGTGGCAATTTACCTGCAATTAAAAGAGGAACTACACAGCAGGTCAGGTAGTATCGCTGCAGATTATTGAATGAGTTTATAATATCATGTTCTAGGAGCAGAAATAGGCCATTCGGCCCATATGTCCATTCCGCCATTCAATCGTGGCCAATCTAACTTTCCCTCTCAACCACATTCTCCTGCCATCTCCCCATCATCCGGCACCCATAGTAATCAAAAATATGTCAGTCTCCGTCTTAAAAATATCCACTGACGGCCTTCACAGCAATGAATTCCACAGGTTCACCACCCACTGCCTAAAGAAATTCCTCATCTCCTTTCTAAAAGTACATCCTTTTATTCTGAGGCTGTGGCCTCCTGCCCTAGACTCTCCCACTAATTATGGATGTAATACGGATGCCTTGGGAAAGCAGTCAACATAATCAGGGACTTTTATCATTCCCTCTTCTCCCTTCTCCCAAAAGATACAAAACCTTGAATGCGCGCACCACCAAACTCAGGAACAGCTTCTTCCCCGCTGTTATCAGACGACTGAACGATCCTTCCATTAGTTGGTGTGCAGTTCCGATCTTCCAACCTCCCTCATTGACTTAGACTTTTTCTCTGGAACTATAACACCACAATGCAGTAGCATTATATTCTGCACTCTGGTATTTCTCTCTCTTTGTACTACCTGTTGTACTAGTCTATGTCTTGATTGTACTTAAGTATGGTATGAATTGACTTGACTAGATATTGCACTAACAAACGTTTTTCACTGTTATCTCGGTTCAGGTGATGGGAATAAACCAATACTAAAGAATTTTATCTTTGCCCAGTTCTGGTGAAAGTTCAGACACAATAAACTACAGATGATAGCACCTTGAGCAAATAGCAAACTCAGCGGGTCAGGCAGCATCAATGGGGGGGAAATGGACAGGCGACATTTTGGGTTGGGACCGTTCTTCAGCCTTGGGAGATTAATAAAGAGTATATGCAAAAAAATGGAGATGCTGGAATCTTCAGAAATCTTGTCATTTACTCCAGCCATTTGCTAACCCTCCCCCTACCTCCTCTCACCTGTGTCCATCTATCACCCCTAACCCCTACCTCTCTTCTCCAGCTTCCCCCCCCCCCCCCCCCCCACTCCATGAGTGTGATGAAGGGTCCCAACCTGCAATGTCGTCTGTCCATTCCCTCCACGGATGCTGCCTGACCCGCTGAGTTCCTCCAGCACTTATCGTTCACGAACTGTTGAAAGTTTGTTGGCCTAAAATAGTAACACCGTTTCTCTCTCCACAGATGCTGCCTAACCTAGGACTGGAATATTTTGCCCAGAGTAGGGAGATCGGTAACCAGAGGACATAGGTTGAAGGTGAGGGGGGAAAGGTTTAATAGGAATCTGAGGGATAACTTTTGTTACACGAAGGGTGGTGGGTGTATGGAACAAGTTGCTGGAGGAGGTAGTGATAGGCATTGCAATGTTTAAGAAATATCCAGTTATATGGATAAGACAGGTTTAGAGGGATATGGGCCAAAAGCAGGCAGGTGGGACGAGTGTTGACGGGACATGTTAGTTGGCGTGGGCAAGTTAGGCCGAGGGGCTTGTTTCCACGCTGTATGAGTCTATGACTGTGACCTGTAAAGGTGGGAGGGGAGGAATCCAGGTGAAAAAGCAGCTTGAATTGGCTGCTTGTGTGCACTCATTGTAGTTGAAACCTTCTGAACTCCTCTCAACCCAGCCCATAACTGGACTGAGCTTTAGCCATTGAAACGCGTCGATCCTCATTTGAGGCAGGAAGCACACCAACATTCCCATCCACTAGGTTTTAGGAGGATTAAAGCAATGTTATTTTCAGTGTGATTTCCTCATTATGGCTTGTTAGGATCTTAATCATCAAGGTTGTTGAATGCGCTGCAATCCAGATCTGATATTATGCAATATGATTACGACTAAATTCGGCAGAAAATAGATCTATAATTCTGCCCCGTCAGCATACTGTGTTAGAATGGCATCTTCCCAGTGAACAAAAGCACCAATCATTAACTGACCTTAGTTTAATTCATTTGCAGTCAGCATAAACATTAAAACAATGCCTAAAGCTGTCAGTTGAAGCAATGGAAAATGTCCAGAATTTGCAGTTTGTTCAAATCACTGCTAAACCACTTGTTAGTTTGCTTGCATAATATGCAAATCTAGGACACAATATTAATTATTTGGTCGTTCATTAAAAGATAAACCCAGAAAGCCTACACTGCCCCTACACTACACAAAAGGCACTATTCACTACATCTTCTGAGCCTCTAATTACTAAATAATCCCTTTATGCAAACTGTTGCGGCACAGTTGAGGATAAAGCTGAAAGCAGTTAATGCAGCAAATCTAACTGCACTGGGTAATGCAGAAAGGGAATGGGGACTGGCCCTCAGCATGCTAAGGTCATCATCATTCACTGGAGTCCAGGCAGATATTAAAGCTACACTGCGCTGTTTGTGTTATTGTTCGCATGTCACTTAAAATCATTTACGTCTCACAGAGGTTTTCGTAATTTTTTTGGAATAATTGAACAACCTCCGATCTTGTCATCGAGTTATACAACATGGAAACAGGCCCTTCGTCCATGTTAACCAGAAGCCTCATCTAGTCCCAGTAGCCTGCATTTGGCCCATATCTGTCTAAACCTTTCCAATCTGTGCACCTGTCCAAATGTCTTTTAAATGTTGTTATTGTATCTGACTCAACTATCTCCTCTGGCAGCTCCTTCCATAAATCCACCACCCTCATGGTGAAAAGATTGCTCCTCAGGTTCCTATCAAATCTTTCTCCTTTCACCTTAAACCTAATTTAACATAGAAGATAGGAACAGTACAGCATATGAACAGGCATTTTGGCCCACAATGTCTGTTGCACATGTTGCTTATCCACCTGCACATGATCTATATCCCTCTATTACCTGCATAGCAAAATGCCAATCCAAACAATCTTTTAAATGCCACTAGCATAACTGCCTCAACCAACACCCCCGGCAGCATGTTCCAGGCACTCACCTCTGTGTGTGTTAAAAACTTGCCCCAGAGCGGTAGAGTTGCTGCCTTACAGTGCTTGCAATGCCAGAGACCCGGGTTCGATCCTGACTACGAGTGCTGTCTGTATGGAGTTTGTATGTTCTTCCTGTGACCATGTGGGTTCCCTCCGGTTGTTCTGGTCTCCTCCCACACACCAAAGATGTACAGATTTGTAGGTTAGTTGGCTCCAGTAAAATTATCACATTGTCCCTAGTGCGTAGGAGAGCGTCAGTGTACAAGGATCGCTGGTCTGCGCGGACTCAGTGAGCAGAAGGGTCTGTTTCCCTGCTGTACCTCTGTCTAAATCTAAGACTCGATGAATTTCAGATGACGGGAGCTTCAAGCTGGTGACCAGGTGACATGTGGCGCCAGGAAAATCTGAATCATTTTACTTGTTCTTTGCGTTAAAATGGTGAGCTTTGGGGAACCGCAAAGACCAAAACTGATAGGCAAAAGCACTTCTTGCAACATCAAAAGGACTACGATTAATGACTTGAAAAGTATTATCTGTCCTTATATGAATACAAACATCAATGAGCACTCAAGGAGTCTATACTAGGTCTTTGGCCTTCAAGACTAGCAAACGTGGAGGGCTATGATCGTTAAGGAGAGAATGTCATCAGCTGCTGCTCCCCTGGAGATCTGATTGGCGTTGGACCAGCATGGAAACTGGCCATCTGAGGATCTTCACGTTGCACAACTCGGTGGTCATTAAATGTAATGATAAAGCTAATGTTAAACCTGATACATTATGAAAGGCTGCATCTGTCCCACCATTGAAAGATGCCAACATTAGAGCACTTCCTCCCCATTCCAGTCTATAGAAGAGTCCCAACATAAAACATCGTCTGTCCATTCCCTCCACCGATGGTGCCAGGCCCGCTGAATTTCTCCAGCAATTTGTGTTCAGCTCAAGGTTCCTGCATCCGCAGTTTCTTGCGTTTCCATAATGGGACTCTTTGTAACTTCTAATTTTTTTGATGTGCAAACATGCCATCTAGTGACACAAGTGGAAGAGGACTTGTTTTAAAACAATGCGCACTACATTTAGTTCAGCTTAGAGATACAGCGTAGAAACAAGTCACGGAGTCCATGCTGGCCAATCACCCATACACTAGTTCTATCCTACACACTAGGGGCAATTTACAGAAATCAATTACCCTTCAAACCTGCATGTCTTTGGAATACCACCTCCAGTTTAAATTCCAGATGGAATATTTTGGAGGACCAAGTAACCAAGAACCAAGAATGTGGGAGGAAACCGGAGCACCTGGAGAAAACCCACACAGTCACAAGAAGAATGTCCAAACTCCGCACAGGTAGTTAGTGTGCAGTTAGTTCAACAACAACATATAAACCATGACTGATTAATATGCTTGAAAAAAATTAATTCTTGTCAGTCAAAGATTTGCTCTGGTCTCTGAAATTTTTTTTTTTGAGGAAACCGGAGCACCCAGAGGAAACCCACGCGGTCACAGAAAGAATGTGCAAACTCTACAGTCAGCACCCGAGGACTGGATGGAACCTGGGTCTCCAGCAGTCTGAGGCAGCAGATCTACCAGCTGTTCCACTGGTCGTCAGAGATTGCTTCAGACAACGAAAGAGACTTACAGAGAACAGTAATTATTCACTAAATGGAAAATAGAAAGGCAACGTGATGTTGAATCAACCTGTCATCAGAACTTACTGAACATTAGTTTTGTTGTTTCTTTTCTACCTCCAGCATTTCAACCTTAGTCTTTTTATTTTGTGCTTTAACCTAAAATCTATCAGTTGCAGCTTGTAACATATTTAAATCATGGACAAATAATGCAGATTGATAATGCAACTGACCACATCCTTGTTGCATTTTGTTGAGCTTAATAACTCAAGGGAAGATCACGCTGCAAAGAATAATGGGCCCCTCAGATAGGAAAGTAGGTCTTCAACGATTAGAAATTAAATAAGTTGATTATGTCACATTCCAGATTGTGGTGGTGTAATTCACAATTCATGTGGTATACAGAGGCATACATTTAAACATTTGAGTACATTTTTACTTTATCAAAATTCGATGATCCCACTGTTCATTTCCTGCAATTTGTTGTTTTATATCTCAGAAATGACTTATTTTGCTCCTGAGCCAAAAGCAAAGGTTGGAGGAATACAGGGCCAGGCAGCATATGTTGTGGGAAATGGTTGGCACTGATTAGGCTTGTGATCCTTCTTCAGATTGATGAAGCAATCAACAACCCATCAGTCTGCTCCACAGATACTGCCTGACCCACTGAGTTCCTCCAGTACTTTGTGTTTTGGTTAAGATTCCAGTAGCTGCAGGGTCGTGTCTCTCTTTTGCCTCTGAGTTGCTCTCCTTTAACCTACAAATGATCAAAGCATTGATGGACAGACTGTGTGTAAGAAGGAACTGCAGATGCTGGTTTAAACTGAAGATAGACACAAAATGCTGGATAATTCAGCGGGACGGGCAGCTCCTCTGGATGGAAGGAATGGGTGATGTTTCGGGTCGAGACCCTTCTTCAGATGGATGGACTAACTCGACTCACCTCTGCCAACAGTGCTAGATATCAGCTGTTCATAATGTTGTGAAAAATAGATAATGATGGTCTCGGTGAGGAAATAGTTCAGTTCCGTTTATTGTCACGTGTACTGAGGTACAGTGAAAAGCTTTTGTTGCATGCTATCTAATCAGCAGAAAGACAATACTTGACTACAAACGAGCCATTTACAGTGTATAGATACATGATAAGGGAATAACATTTGGTGCAAGGTAAAGACAGCAAAGTCCGATCACGGATAGTCCGAGGGTCACCAAAGAGGTTGATGGATGATCAGCACTGCTCTCGTGTTGTGCTTGGATGATTCAGTTGCCTGATAACAGCTGGGAAGAAACTGTCCCTGAATCTATAGATGTGCATTTTCACATTTCTAAATGGCCTCCAATTCACAAAGAACAGCAGATAGCAGCATCTATCGAGAGCATGACACCATACAACATCCTCCAAACTCATATTCCCAATGTGGCTCAAATACTGTGGTTCAAATTCAGCATGTGAAGCTGAAAGATCTGCTTTGTTCGCCAAGTGTCCAATTATGCTTCAAACGTGATCACATTTTTAGTTATTAAGCGCAGCAGAATCCAATATGGATGCAGTCAATTGACAGGGTGCATCATTAATCTGTGGTTCACATTTGGCATTTTAAAGGCCACCAATTTCTAACTCTTATGTAAGAAAACATGCTCTCTCTCTAAAACGCCGTTTAATTTAAAGACCATTTTCATTTAAGGAAATACCATAGGGCTGCAGGTAAAGAGCTGAATACTTAAGGAGGTGGCATAGGTACGATGGGCAAATCGGTCCTTGTGTTGTGTGATCCTATGAAATTAAAATGCATTCTTTATGTCTTTCACAATGGATGCATAAAGGTCTTTTCTGGATAAAACAAAAGTAACCTTGAACTTCATGTGATCTAGTTTCCTGCTCGCAATGTCAGGCAGTAGAAGGAATGACGTTTCAGGTCAGGAACCATTTTCAGACTCAAGACTTCACAGTCTGACGAAAGGGTCTCAAGCCAAAATGTTGTCGGCCTCACATGTTGCCCGACCCACTGAGTTCCTCCAGGAATGTGGCTCTGGTGTTTTGAGTAAGAATCCAGCATCTGCAGTTTATTGTATCTCCTTCTCACTGTTTATTGCTTCGTGGGATGCCAAGGTGGTCTCAGTTCTTCCACTCAACACGGGAACCCAGAATTATAGAAATAAATGTTTACGCCTGGATCAGTGTTGGTCCAGTATTATCTGTTGTATGTACGTTTCTGCCATATTTCCGCGTTACAGCGGCGCTCACAGCCTAAGGTCTGCTACATTGGTTGTACAGCATTAGGAATGCCCCGAGATCATGGTAGGTGCCATATAAATACACAACTTGTTTTCTTTCCATCAACATGCTACACTCCTCAAGACACTATTTGCCTCATTGATTACTCAAGCAACCATTATTCATTGATGCCCCACTGTTTGCCTCTCTAGGCATGATCAGACTACTCAGAAATAATTAATCAAATTTGCGACTGGTGCAGATTTGATTTGCAAAATAATTTCTCAGCATAAAATGGCTTTGTAGTCTGCCTCCCATAATGCTCTTACAGTGGAAAGATTTTAGACTGATGTCTCGGGTTCAATGCTTGCTTAACCTGGATTTAATTCATAAGGGAGCTGGTTTCATAAAACAACGCCTTGATACCACCATCGGTTAGTAGAGCTCATACAACAAACATGCGGTGTATGTCTAGGGATGAGGGCTGGAGCAGGTCGTGGCTGATCTATTTGCATTCTGGAAGCAAACACCCGGTGACAATCTAAACACAACAGAGGTTAACGCACAAATCTAAACCCTTATTCATTGAGTATTCATGGACGGATGGAGCAATAACAGGCGTATTTGGGAAACTTGCCAATGTCATCATCGTATGTAATTTCCGGACTTCATTGTGTCAGGACCTTTCTGCTGCAATCATTTCCTTCACAATGGGATATATTATTTTGAGTCAGAGACGTAGAGTGATACAGGCCCTTCAGCCCAACTTACCAACACCGACCAACATGTCCCAGCTACACTAGCTCCCACCTGCCTGCATTTGGTCCATATCCCTCCAAACCTGCCCTATCCATGGACTGGATGTGTCGGAAAGAACTGCAGATGCTGGATTAAACCAACATCTGCAGTTCTTTCTTACACATTTTGTCTGCTCCACTGCGAAATCTCCTCAAGATATGTCTACTTTGAAGACGTTCTCCTCCTCTCGATCAGTCTGAAGAAGGGTCTCGACCCGAAACGTCACCCATCCCTTCTCTCCAGAGATGCTGCCTGTCCCGCTGAGTTATTCCAGCCTTTTGTGTCTGTCCATGTACCTGTCTAACTGTTTCTTAAAAGTTGGGATAGTCCCAGCCTCAACTACCTCATCTGGCAGCTTGTTCCTTAAATCCACCATCCTTTATGTGAAAATGTTACCCCTCAGATTCCTATTAAATCTTTTCCCCTTCACCTTATATTTTTTTAAGATAATTAAGTAACCAATAAGTATGAATGGTTTTCATACTTTAACTTGGTCTTTTTCCATCTTGAATACTTTCATTACAACATATATTTTCTGAATACATACAAAAAAAAATCATTATGATAAGGGTAGGATATTCAAAGTAGCCCCTATCACTATAGAGTCTTGTGGAAGTGTAGGTTGTCAGAACGTACCTCGTCTTTATTTTTTAAGAAGCTTTTATATGCAGGGAACGGAGGGATATGGATCAGTGCATGCAGAGGAGCTTGGTTATATAACATAACTTGGCATCATATTCGACAAATACACTGTGAGATAAGGACAGAAGAAGTGCACATTATTGTATTACCAATTATTATTCATTTATTGGTGCGTTACTACGTTAATGGACTTGTAAAGTTCCAGCGTGTAAAAATGTCATAGTTCTGTTGCCAGAACACATGATACTCTAGATGGAATCTAAGCACCATTGCATTATACAGGAAGATGCAATGTCGAGAGAAATGCATGCAACACTGCCACCTGGAGGCACCACAGCAAACTACTGCTGCAGTCCACACATGTCTGATTCTCAAGGCCACTGAAGGGCAGATTTCACTGGGAGACTGAGGAAATGGCACAGAGCAATTCTAAAACAATTTAAATTCTGCAGTCCCTCGTAATGTAAACTGCAGTTGACTCGTAACCATGTGCGATAGGTTATGAGGAACACAATTCCAGAAAGCTGATAAAAAGCCCTGCAACATCATGGGACGTCAGTTGTTATAAAACAGCAAGTGTCAATATTGTGCTGATACCAGTTGGAGAGGCTGCAGCATTGGTTCCACTCAGTCAGGAACTGTTGTTCATCTTTTGTAATAAGGATGGCACAGTAGCACAGCTGGTAGAGCTGCTGCCTCCAGCGCCAGATACCCAGGTTCGATCCTGACTTCAAGTGCTGTCTCTGTGGAGTTTTCACTTTCTCCCTGTGACATTGTGGGCATCCTCCAGGTGCTCCGGTTTCCTCAAATTGGCTGCTGTAAAATTGCCCCAAGTGTGTGGGATATAGATGAGAAAGTCGGATAACACACGGATAACACATGCTGCAGCACTCATGAGTAAGGCAAGGCAGCGTCTTTACCACCTCAGGCAATTGAGGAAATTCAGAGTGTCTCTGATGATCCTCCACTGCTTCTACTCAGCGGCTGTGGAAAGCATCTTGTCCGGAAATATCACGATTTGGTTTGGGAACTGCTCTGCCCAGGTCAAGAAGGCTCTGCAGAGTAGTGCGATGGGACAAACGTACTATGGGAACTTCACTAGCCCCCCCCCCTGCAGGACCTATAACTCCAGAGCCAATAAGATCATGGGAGACCCCTTCCACCCCTGCAACGGACTGTTCCAGCTGCTACGGTCAGGCAAATGCCTCCGTTGCCATGCTGTGAGAACAGAGAGGTTGAGAAGGAGTTTCTTCCCAGAGGCCATTAGGACTGTAAACTCCTACCTCACCAGGGACTAACTTTACTGTACCATTCTACTGCTTTTTTTTTTAAATTGCTGGGTTTTTTTCCTTTTTCCTTCCTCCTTTCACCGAGATCTTCGGTTTCCTCTCACACTACAAAGACGTACAGGTTTGTAGGTTAATTGGCTTGGTATAAATATAAATTATCCCTAGTGAGTGTGGGATAGTGTTAATGTGCGGGGACCACTGGTTGGTGCGGACTCGGTGGGCCGAAGGGCCTGTTTCCACGCTGTATCTCTAAACTAAATTAAAGTGTAATTATTATTGTAATGTAATAAATATTGGACCCAATCCCACAATCCCACAAATGGGAAAATGACCAAAATATTTTCTGTAACATTGAGTGAGATTAATAATGGAATGAGTCACTGCCTCAAAAATAGCAGCCAGTATAATCATCAAAGACCAACACCACCCTGGCCAGGCTCTTATCTCACTCCTACCATCAGCAAGAAGGTACAGTATCTGACCTGACCTCCAAGTTCAAGAACAGATTCCCCCAGCAACCATCATTCTCTTGAGCAGAGCACAACATTCACTACCTCAGCAACTATCATCTTCTACAGACTATGACTTTGTGTGCAATTTGGACTTCACTTTTTGCAATATTATGGTTACCTGGTATTACAGTTACAATTTTTTAAATATTATATGTGTGTGTTATTGCCAGCTAAGCTGCAGCAAGTAAGAATTTCATTATTCCATCGTCAGTACATATAATAAGGAAGATAAGACACAAAATGCTGGAGTAACTCAGCAGATCAGGCAGCATCTCCAGAGACAAGGAATAGGTGACATTTCGGGTCGAGACCCTTCATCAGACAGCCTAATTCTCGTGACTAGACTCCAATTACTAGAGGGACTCATGGACATTTTTGATGAGCCATTTGGCCCATCACTTCCTTGAAAGCTAATTATTTCCTGGGTCAAGAGACTTGCCAATAAAAGTAATCTCATCCTGCTCCGCATCAAGTAAACTCTCATTAGGAAGGCTCTCCACAGCCACTGCACAAATACCCACATGTGTTCCACAGATCACATGAAGCTTCCCCATATTTATCCCAATCTATTTTTATAGAGGAGCTAATGAACTCAAAAGATTTCAAGGTCGGAGATAGCTGAGGAATGCAGTCATGAGGGTAGTGAATGTGACCTGGAGAACAGAGTATCTTTGTACATTAATGGGCATGATGCCGCAGTCTGTTAGTATGTTAGCATGCCCCACTTCATACGCCAGTGGAATGCAGATTGTGTGTTTCCCTGCTAATACATTCTCACACATGTTTAAAGTCCACAACTGTGCCATCAATAGTTGGGTCTACTGGCACGGTACAATCTGTTGTACCACCTCAGAAAAATAATCAATTTAAAACATGGGTATAAGCATAATTTTTAAACATCCTTTGTCCTTGTTGTAGGCCAATAAGCAAGAGAAGGGGGGTCTCTTACCAGTTCTGATATTCACTACAAAATCAAGGCACATACAAATAGCATGAGCTCAGGAAAGGATCAATTGTTACCTCAATCACTGAATCTCAGGCATATATAATTGTCACATTCCACAAATGATTGATCAGGGATTTGTAAAGAAAGAAATAAATGCGTCATAAAATTAGTTCAACGGTATTACGTTCATGTGACAATTATTTGTAACCGTTAGTGTCTTTCTACTAAAATGCAATAAAGATGGTTTCATCTGATGTTTGATACTTTCTAAGTATTGTACTGCAATAGCAGTTTTTAACTAGTCATCTTTCAAGGTCTTTAATATATTTCCTAAAAGCGACAATGTAATCATCCGCCCTAATAGTGTTTGAGAATTGTACTGAAAAGTGTTCACATTGGGAGATCACTGGGATTGTTGGGTGAAGTAGAACATTAATTAATTAAAAACACATCTTCCTGTAAATGAGGCGACTAGAATTGCCCACAATTCTCCAAATTCTCCAATTTCCAGTAGCCCTTGCTGTCTCCTCCCCTTCGCAGCTCTCCCTCGGCCCTCTGGTTCCTCCTCTTCCTTTCTTGTTCTCGCCCCCCCCACCTTGCAACAGTCTGAAGAAGGGTTTCTGCCCGAAACGTTGCCTATTTCCTTCGCTCCACAGATGCTGCCGCTGAGTTTCTCCAGAATTTTTGTCTAACTCCAAATAATGGAGCATCTTGGTCAGCATCGGCAAGTTTCCATGCTGTATGATGGTACAAATCTATAAATCAGCAGGTCAGGCAGAGACAGACGGCATTTAAAGTCATGATCCTTCGTCAGACTGATATCAACGTGACACTGACACTCTAGGTCACACTGACCTGCATTCCATTCTCTATTACATAGGAATTCACATTTTCATTTAGACATTAAAGGGTGGCCATTTTTCTCAAAACTGCTTTAAATCTACATCGCCAACAGCTGAAGGTGGAAAACAACCCCAATAAATATGCAGATAAAAGGAAGCCATGTTGCACTAAAAACACTCAACTCATTGCATGAAACGATACCAGTCTAGCCTGAATAAACAGAACTTTGTTAACATTGTAATTTGAAAACTGTAGTTGAACAAAATCTCCAGCTTCTGTTTCTTTCATGAACTGCAGATATAAATAGACAATGTATCAATGACACTTAGTCACCAAGTGAGAGATTTAAATTGAACAAAAAAATGAGTATCTTATGAACGTTGGTTAATATTTTGTGCTATAGTAAGATATTTCAATCACGTCGCCTGAATAAGAGTTCTTATTTAATTATCTATTTTCACAAATGAAAGGCATTTCTGCAGATTCCTCTCTGCATTATGAACATTGTACTTGAGTTGCATGCAAGCTGAAGCACTGCATCATTTTCACACAACATATCAAATTAGATTCCATTCACTTTCTATTTTTCCTGCTGGTGGCTGGACATTTTAAGTTTCAAATCCAATAACTTTTGACCTTAGAGATACAGCTCGGTGACAAGCCCTTTGGCCCACCTAGTCAGCGCTGACAGCAATCACCCCATGCACTAACGCTATCCTACACACTAGGGACAATTTAACAACTTACAAAGGCCAATTAACCTACAAACCTGGACGTCTTGAGTGTGGGAGGAAACCCATGTGATCACTGGGAGAACGTACAGACAGCACCCATAGTCAGGATCTAACCTGGATCTCTGTCGCTGTAAGGCAGCAACATTACCGCTGTTCCACTGATGCACCTCAAACTTGTGATCTTCATTTTTTGATACCTACACGTCAAAATAATTATTAATTTTCTACCATCTACTATTTTATACTTAGTTTTTATCAAACTGAGGAGACAATGCAAGAATGAATGACAAGAATTGGAAGCACTGAAGGGAATAAGAAGATGTTGAAAAACAGTCGAGTCAAGCTAAATGGGAGGAAAGCCATAGAAAACTATGGGGAAAAGAGAAATCTTTCCCCTATAAAATAAGCCAGTAATTTGAAAACAGGAAGAATTGTCCCATTTGTTTCTCCATGAACATTGAATTCTACAACTTTATGTAACTAACCTACAAATAACCCCTCCCTCCCCTCTTCCCTGTGCCCCACCTGTACTCGCACCCATTTCTCCCCTTCCACCTATATTCACTCCTCTGGCTTTACAATTTGCACTTCTTCTGTCCTTATCCCACTGTTTTTGTCTTTCCCTTTCTAGTCTTTGTCCAACCTACTGCTTTCCATACCACCACCCCCACTCTCCCTCACCTCATCTGGCTTTGGCCCATCCCTCCTCTCGCCCAGCTTCCTCCCTCCTCCCCCCCCTCCCCAACCAACCCCCACCAGTCTGAGGAAGGGTCCCAATCCAAAATGTCCCATTGCACCCATCCATGTTCTCCAGCGATGCTACCTGACCCGCTGAATTACTCAGGCATTTTCTGGAAAGCAGTACCTGCAGTTCCTTGCCACATTTACGTATCTATAACCGATGGATGGATAACAATCACAACCACTTAAGGACGAGGCAGAAAGTGGAATCGAGACCAAGATCAGATCAAGATGATTTCACTAAATGGCAGACCACACCCTAGGCCAACATGCTCTTTGCCGGCTTCTAATTATTCAATATATCTATATCCAAATCAGGAACTGTGATCTACAAAGTAATGGAAAGTAACGTTGATCCATGACTACTTTTACATTGGCAGCCCTGACTTGCGTCTAAAAATTGTGTTAAGTCACAACTTTTACTTCAACATCCAAGGACAAATCATTAAAACCCTGCAATTTATTTATATAAAAGATTTAATTTTTAAATCTTGGTACATACATGAATCACCAAATTTCAAATGATTACCAAAGTCATCCCAAAAAAAAAATTCAGACAACATAGCTACTTACAAAATAACTGTACAAGTTAATGTTTGTTGACACAAGCCAGCCGACTCTGGCGATCTCACTCATCGTCCTCTTCATCACTAATCACATACTTCTTTGCTCTTTTGCTGGGACCTTTGTCATCATTTTCCGCTTTTCTCTTTCCAGAATGTTCACCTTCCTAAGGTGGGGGAAGGTGGTTTTGGAGACGAAGAGAAAGGAAAGTAAAGAAATAGTATAAGTTGCCATCATGATTATTGTATTGACAGGTGCGATAAAGTTTATTTTTATAGACTCGGAGCTCTCCAACATGGAAACAGGCCCAGCTCGTCCATGCTGACCAGCATCTAACCAAGCCAGTCCCACTAGAAGCATCACCTTTGGGACTTTGGATGTGCCGCACTGACAAAGCTTCAACACTTTGTTTTTAAGAAGGAACTGTGCAGATGCTGGAAAATCGAAGGTAGACAAAAGTGCTGGAGAAACTCAGCGGGTGCGGCAGCATCTATGGAGCGAAGGAAATAGGCAACGTTTCGGCCCGAAACGTTGCCTATTTCCTTCGCTCCATAGATGCTGCCGCACCCGCTGAGTTTTTCCAGCACTTTTGTCTACCATCAAAGCTTCAACACTAATGGGTGTTATTCATATTAAAAACAAGCACACTTTTGTTTTGTTTTTTAACGTGTAGAGTTCAAAAACCCCAGACCCAGGCTCCGGACACATGTTCCTTCTACCTGCCATTCTGGACCCTTACTCCAGCCCCATCAGCATACCCCGACTCTGGCTGCACACCCTGCCTGCACGCTGGACTCTCAGCTCTCTGCCTGGACTTGTGAATCAGGCAAATGCTGCACCATCAGAATCTTCAGAGCTTTACAGCATCTGGTCATCATCTTTCAATGGTCAAACATTTCATTTTGGCATTACATGTTAAAATATAGAGGAAATTTTAGTCCTTATGTATAAAATACAGGGCAAAATTAGTCTAGCTGCTTATTTCATCCCTGTAGCCTCTGCTGAGCAGTGATTCAGCACTGTAACACCAACGTCTGCCATCATTTGTCTCGGGAATTCCAGAAATAGATTTGAGAGGTACTTGGAAGATTCTCAGGAGGTATCAACTTGGACCATCTTCCAGTGCTCCAGCAATACAAATAAGTATAGCTACCTGTTAGAAGGACTTTTATTGAGAGAAAAAAAAAAATCCATCCTTGATCCATTTTAATAAAAATGTTTAAACACAAATTAAATAATAAACTATTTACTAGGATGCAAATGAAATTAACTAAAAATCTAACTTCTGGGTTAAATGCATTGTCCCAGATGGTTAAACTTCTGGGACAATGCATTTCGTAACTTCTGGGAATCTGAATCTGAAATATCAAATTTAGCATTTCACAAACCATGGATCCTTTCTTTAAATTCAAAATGTTAATAAAACATCACATTTCGCAATTTATATCCATTTTGTTTCCTTATGCAGTCGTCTCACCACCTCCTTAACCACACAGCAGAGTGGTGTGGGTCACCCACTCACTCCAACCACTCGCTCATTGTCTGTTCAGGCAGGAGAAACACCTCCCCAGAGAAACACAACGCTCCAACTAAATTATTTCTCACCTCTCCCCTCACCTACCAAAATAGAGCAATCATGATTTCATACACTAATCACAGTCATCATAACATTGTCAATGGCAAAAAATGCTTACAACTTAAATCCACCTTACCGTGACAAGTATTAACATTCACACATCCAAGTTTACTTTGATCCCCTTTGACGGCAGTGGGCCTGCACTCGCTGAAGTTTAGAAGAATAAGGGGGGACCTCATTGAAGCTTACCGAATAGTGAAAGGCTTGGCTAGAATGAATGTGGGGAGGATGTTTCCACTAGTGGGAGAATCTAGGACTAGAGGTCATAGCCTCAGAACTAAAGGACGTTCTTTTAAGAAGGAGATGAGGATGGTGAACCTGCAAAATTCTTTGCCACGGAAGGCTGTGGAGGATGTCAATTGATATTTTGAAGGCAGAGATGGATAGATTCTTGATTAGTCTGGAAGCCAGAGGTTACGGGGAGAAGGCAGGAGAATTGGGATAGGAGGGAGAGATAGATCAGCCATGATTGAATGGCAGAGTAGACTTGATGGGCCAAATGGCCTAATTCTGCTCACATCACTTATGACCCCAAGGGACAAACTTCTCATTCCTACAACTTAAAATACAGCTTTTGATGTTCCAATAAAGCACGTTTTTTTGCTGTACACGTTGCAGCATTTATTAAATGCATTCTCACACATCTTCAACCAAATAGATGTTACACATCAAGTGAAGTCACTTAAGAGTCATAAAATCATACTGCAGGGAAACAGACCCTTCGGCCCAACTTGTCCATACCGATCAAGATGCCACATCTATGCCGGGCCCGACTTCCTGCATTTGGTCCATACTCCTCTGAAACTTTCCTATCCATTTATAAATTTACATTTAGTTTTAATCAACTGGATTATTTTCTGCAAGTCTGAACAGACCAAATTTGGCAAGGTCGCACTTGGGGTGTTGTGCTTAGTTTAGGTCACTTAACCATAGTAAAGATGCCATTAAACTGAAAAGAGTGCAGAGATGACTAACGTGAATGTTACCAAGACTTGAGGGCCTGAGCAACAGGGAGAGGTTGGGTAGGATAGAACTAAGGCATGTACTATTACAACAATTAAAATACATTTGAAGAGATACAAGGACAGGAATGGTTTAGAGAGATATGGGCCAAACGGAGGAAAATGGGACCAGCTTAGATGGGGTATTTAGTTGGGTTGAAAGGCCAGTTTCTGTGCACCAGGACTCCGGCTCTCAATTTAAAATCTTAGTTAAAGATGCCAAGTTCTTTGTTAATATATAAAGACAGGTATATCACCACTTTTTTCTTTCTTTCTCTTTTTGTCTTTTTTTTTCTATTACTTTCTTCTTTCTTTTATTTACTCCCTCTTTGACTACACCACTTTGGTAGTCTAGGGGTTCTATCTTTGCACATTTCACTTTTTCTCTTTCTTGCTTTTTCTCCTTTCTTTTCTTCTAACTATAGCTAAAAGTTAAAATTGAAGCTGTACAATAACTGTATAATGTCAAATGCCATTTGTTATATTTTTGTACATTTGCTTCTAATAAATAAAAATCTTTTTTTTTTTTTAAAAAGAGAAGTTCTTTGTCATATATAAAGTTAAAAATCATTCCATTCTCAAAGATAATATTTGTTTCAACCTTCCAAGAGAAACCTGTGAAAACAATTCCAAATTTGTATTTTAAAATGGAGGCATCTGTATGTGGGTTTTACATACTAACCTCATCACTGTCAAGCTTCTTGGCTTTCAGGAGCCTCTGTGCTTTGTCATCATCAGACCCTTCATCACTATCTGAGGAATAAATACGGGCGCGCTCCTCTGGAATAGATATTAAACACAGATATTAAAGTAGATATTTATAGCACTCACCTTTGTTTAAAAACATGACAATCTTTAAAGAGATATTGTAGCTTTCAATACTAAATCTGTAGTGTGATTTACAATTTACTGGCTTGGCTTTAGCAGTGGAGAGAGAAGTCTATAATAGAATGTATCTGTATGAATGGAATACATACTCCGCTGTGGGGCATTAGCAGATTATGGTTAATATAAAGGAGAGATACATTTCACATAAGTTTGTTAATGACTCGCAAACTGTCATACAGCAGAATTTCAATTGAGGGTACATTTTGGAGTATTGCTAAACACCTGGAATCTCATAATGTCCTCACTAATATTGCTTCTACCTTTGTGTGAACAAACATGCTGCCGAGGCTGTGGAAGAACTTGCATACAGAATCAGGCATGGAGCACACTGCATGAGTGAAGTATGCGGAGTGTGTCTCATTGCAATAATGTGTAGGAAGGAATTGCAGACGCTGGTTTACACCAAAGATAGGCACAAAATGCTGGAGTAACTCAGTGGGTCAGGCAGCATCCCTGGAGAAAAGGAATAGATGACATTTTGTGACAGACCCTTCTCCAGACCCTAGGAGTTCAGTAGACCGAAGAAGGGTCTCAACCTGAAATAAAAACCTATTTGTTTTCTCCAGAGATGCTGCCTGACCCGTTGAGTTACTCCAGCATTTTGTGTCTATTCTCATTGCACTAACATCTGTAAGCTACTGTTGAGAAAACACTCATAGAATGGTCATGGGAGCAAGAAATCTGTGGGACCACGACAAAAATTGTGCATTAGTGGAATTTCGGGTGGAGAGAAGTGGCACACAGTGGTTTAGAAAGTGTTGTCAGCCATGATCTTCCTGGCCCAGCATAGCTTATTTTCTGTCTGCCTGCATCTTTCACCTCTAAAGGTTACCAGTTTGTTGACTCGGTTTCCCACAGCACTGTGCATGCCACCTATTGGAAAATATTACATCATAATATTACACATTATACCCAATTATAGAGCATAGCCATCTGGTTCAATATTTAATGTGGGTTTCTAGCTACTTTGTTCTAAAATTATCATGCGCTGGATGTCAATGAGAAAATTGGCAAGGACAGGATTGTAAACTCTCGGCTGCCATTACCACACGACTACCTAAAAACTGGGTCGAAAAATCAGGATAATGTGCATTTTCTCTAATACTTGCCACCTTTAGCCTCAATTGGGGTTTTTTTTTAAATTGTCATTTCAACTTTTAAAAACTGTTGAATCATCCTAACATGTTTCTCAGCAATAAAAATGCTTAGTACCCTAAATAATCACTAGTCTCCTATTATTAACATTAAGCTCCTCATGAAAGTAGAGGTAGGATTCCTCTAATTAACAAAAATTATAAAATATATCTCACCATTAATAACCTACCAACAAAGTTAAATTAGGCACATATTCCTACAATTTCCACAGGCCCCTAATGTGGGTTTTATTTTTCTGTTGAGAGTTTGAAAAAATGTTATACCTGTTATCTGATTCCTTTCAAGCTGAAAGTATTACCAAATTCTCCATGTAAAAATAATTCACCAAATTTAAACATTGGAAACAATGAGATATAGATTCAGAAATTGGGAAGCGATTTACAGCAGTAATCTGACACAAACACATCAAGGTACAGAGTAAGTACATAGAAAATGATGCAATGCATTAAGAAACAGCGGGTTGGGAATGTTATTTTATTATGTTGGCCGCTTTCCCGAGGCAGCGTGAAGTGTAGAGGCAGCGTGCAGTCACAGACCACAGTCTGCCCTCATCAGTCAGAGTATTGAGTATGGGAGGTCATGTTGCAGTTTTATAAGACATTGGTGAGACCACATTTAGAATATTGTGTTCAGTTCTGGGCTTTTCAAGCTTGAAAGGGTTTAAAAAAGATTTACGAGGATGTTGCCAGAGCTAGAGGGTGTGAGCTATAGGGAGATGTTGAGCAGGCTGAGTCTCTATTCCATGGAGCGTAGGAGAATGAGGGAAGATCTTATAGACGTATACACAATCATGAGAGGAATAGATCGGGTAGATGCACAGAGTCTTTTACCCAAAGTAGGGGAATCGAGGACCAGAGGACATAGGTTCAAGGTGAAGGGAAAAAGATTTAATAGGAATCCGAGAGGTAACTTTTTCACACAGAGGATGGTGGGTGCATGGAACAAGCTGCAAGAGGAGGTAGTTGGGGCTGGGACAATCCCATCGTTTAGGAAACGGTTGGACGGCTACATGCATAGGACAGGTTTAGAGGGTTATGGACCAAGGGCAGGCATGTGGGACTAGGGAAGCTGGGACATTGTTGGCCGGTATGGGCGAGTTGGGCCGAAGGGCCTGTTTCCACACTGTATCACTATGACTATGACTCCATACCTCTGATCCCTCCTTTGAACTTGTTTTTGATGGCTGCAAGGCTGATGGTATCATCGCCTTCCTCCTCCTCATCGTAACGATCAGGTTCCAGGTAGGAGGAGCTCAGACCTCGCTGGCTCTGCTTCTCTCTCATTCTACGTTGCTGAGATTCTCTTCTAATAGAAGCTTTGAGACGCTCCTCCTCTTTCTGCCGATCGAAGACAATTTGTAGTTAGGTGCAGTTACAAACATGGATTTTAATTGTACAACATTGGCAGCACAGTGAGGCAGCTGGTAGAGCTGCTGCTTCACAGTGCCAGAGACCCGGGTTCGATCCTGACCTCAGGTGCTGTCTATGTGGAGTTTGCACGTTCTCCCTCTGACCACATGGGTTTCTTCGGGGTGCTCCAGTTTTCTCCCACATCCTGAAGGCATGTGGGTTTGTAGGTTGATTGGCCTCTGTAAATTGCCCCCGGTGTGTATGGAGTGGATGGGAAAGTGTGATAACATAGAACTAGAATGAATGGGTGATCGACGGCCGGCATGAACTCAATGGGCTGAAAGGTCTGCTTTAATCTTTTCAATCAAAACCACTGTTTGTGCATGTGCCTAAAAATACAGTGTCTCCATTTCAACATCTTCACAATGGGGCATCATCAATTTTGCTTACCTTTATCATTTCTGAACGCTGGGATTCGGGATCTCTGCCAGCTATAGGAAGGATTCGAATCTTTTGGGTTTTTGAACATCTGTCTGCCAAAGACAGAGTCATCTTTCTGTGTGTTGCACTGTCTGTGGAATGAGGCCTGCGGCACATTAAGACAAATGCTGGTTTAAGCTAATCTTTTAAAAAACATATATATTTACCATATAGAACAGTACATTCACTTGAGAGCCACAGGGATAATTCTAATGTATAGAATGATACTCAGGTGGATACTGATGTTGAGATTGGATGATAATAAACTGGCTTTAGGGAGGTAAATACTGAACTCCACTAGATTGTCATCCACTGAGAAAGGACGAGTCACACCCTGGCCACTCCCTCTTCTCCCATCTCCGATAGGACAAAAGATATAGAAATGTGAAAACGCACACCTCCAGATTCAGAGACAGTTTCTTCCCTGCCGTTATCAGGCAACTGAATTATCCTACAGTAACCAGAGAGCAGTCGTGAACTACTATCTACCTCATCGGGGACCTTCGGACTATCTTTGATCGGACTTTGCCAGCTATATCTTGCACTAAACGTTATTCCCTTATTGCGTATCTGTACACTGAGAAAGGCTCGATTGTAATCATGTATTGACTTTCCGCTGGCTGGTTCGCACACAAAAATGTTTTTCACTTACCCTGGTATACGTGACAATAAACTAAACTGAACTGAGAAGCAGAGTTGAGAATAGACTTGGTTATGGTTCTTGTGCCTATCTTGTCTACACAAGCTATTTCAGTTCATACATGAAGAGTGGACATTAGGCAAGCACTAGAGGGCATCAGTGGCTATAAAATATTCCAAAATGACGGCTGGCTATTTATGAAGTGGAAAGGTTAAAATAAAGCAGGACTAAGATGATATTTTCAAACAATTTGGACATCAAGTATGGTTTATGAGCTTCTATGACCATTTAAAAATAATTATATTCCAGAACGAAACCCAAAATTACTATGGTGAAACAAAGAGGAGAAACGTAATGCTGGAATCTTCAGCAAAGCACGAAGTGCTGGAGGACCTCAGTGGGTCAGGTATCATCTGTGGAGGAATGGACAGATAATATTTTGGGTCTGGACCTTTCTTTAGACTGATGGAGTAGGGGGCAAAAAGCTGGAAAAGGGAGGTGGGTGGGGTAAAGCTTGGCAAGTGATAGGTAGATAGAGGTAAGAGGGGGGTGATTGACAGATGAGTGGAGTAAATGACAACGGCTAGAGGTGAAAAGGACATAAAAGGGTATCAGATAAAGAGACAAGGAGTGTAATATAAAGCCCAAGGGAAGGCTACAGGTGGAAGGGAACACGGGGAGGGGTAAAAGGTGAGTGAAAGGCAACAAAGAGATAGGAAATGAGCGTATTGGGGAGGAAAGAGAAGGGCAACTGGGATGGTGCAAGCGATTGGTACATACTGGGGTGTGGGCAGGGGAGAGAGGGAGGAGAACGGGTGGGGTCTCCTTTTGGTTATCATTAGGAAAGCAATAGTGAGTAAAGATGTTGATTTCATTTATTAACTGTGTTGAGGTAAGGCAATTGAAATCTGTGTCAATTCTCACAGCTAAACTCAAAGTTACAACATAAGTTTGTACTGATTACAAAGAGAGAATTTGAATTGTCTCTTTTAAGATTAATTTTAATAAAATATTTTCCACTGCAAGAACAGGCATAGAGTTTTTAAAAAGCGAGTTTGTTCCCAACAAATACTTCAGATAAAGATAAACACTCTTAAACTATTTCATAAGTTATGCAACATTTTTACAGCAGTTTGAGATAATCAGTTCATACAAATTAAAAGCTTTGCAATGTGAATTGTTAAGGATTCAACATACCTGAATGTAAGCTTGGTTTTGAAGACTGCCTGACCTTGCAAACCAGTTCCCTGCCTAATGAAGAGATGATTGTGGTCCCCTTGCAGTGGGGCCTTGTAGACGTCAAACACTTCATTTCCCAGGTGCAAAGACATACTGCAACAAAGAAAATTCAATGATTATAAATGCTATTTGCAGAGTTCGGTTTCTTGGGATTTGTTTATTTAAATATCACAGAAATCCACAAGCCACTGAATTTTACTGTAAATACAAAATAGCCCAAGAATAGTTCAAACAAACTCCAATAGTCTATAACACTTGGGAATTTGGTAATGCTAGCCAGGCAGATTTTCTGGACTATTCACATTAATATCCCATACACTCTCAATTATTTTTTTTAATGTTACAAAGAAATGGATACATTTTAAACCTGGAAAGTTTGAACGGAGCGCAGGAAATGAATAGCACCTTGGTGGGTTTTAAAGGGAGTGCAGGAAATGGAAGCACAACAAATGGGGGCCCAAAGCACTTCAACGCGAGGATGGGAAACAGAGACCGTACCATCAGCATCTCCAAACACCCACATTGCAGATTAACAGATCTAAACCTTCGAGAATGTGATTGATCTTGTCTAACCATTGTATTTACAAGCTGCTCTTGCCTCCCTTTACTTGCTGGATTTACAAAAAACCAAGAGATCCACCAGGTAATCAGTTAAGCCTGAGGAACCTCCCAGTCCAAAAAAATCTACCTTTTGAGAATACATCGGTGGTCTACTCAATACTGTGCGTTAAAATCCAAAAGTTGTCTAACAGAGGCAGATTTCATGTTTCTCAAATCCAAACATTTTAACCTATCTCCCAATTTTGCCTGTTAAAATGAATTCAAATAATCCATCAATCAATCCTGGCTTTTGACCATGCCCGAGGCTTTGCTTCTGTTTGTGGTGTTTTTGATGTTTCTTTATTTTACATGTCTTTTCCTACTATTTCTTTTGATTGCTATTTTTGGTGCGTATTAACTTTTTTGTCAATGATTAGTGATGTACAGCACTTTGTTGCAGCTATGTTTGTTTTTAAAGTCCTCTATAAATAAAATTATTATTATTATTATTTATTATCAATGAAAAAGTTTTCTTTTCTTTTCCTCCTTTTAACATATAGCATGCACATGTTTATTTTCTAAGCAAGGAAGCTTCCCTTGCTGGTGTTACAACTATATCCAGTTAAGCACACTGTAATTTTCCCAAAGGTGTGAGACGATACATGAATTAATAAGCAAAATTAAATCAAGATTCTCACAAGAAATCAGAATACTTTAAAGCTACATTATGAAAAAGTAAATCTTACAGCTTTTATCATCCTTGTCAGAGACACTTTAGTTGGCAAATAAATATTACCAACCTTCCATCTGACCATTTTACTATACGCGCATTACTTTCACGAATGTCAGTTCCTTCTTCATCCTTGCGTATTCGCCAGCGAATTGTGTTTTCCACCTGTGACCAGAAGACAAATAATTTTAAGGTTTAAGATTCCCATCAGTGGTGAATTTAACCTCCATGGTTCTCCAGTCTCTCTCTCTCTCTACCCGGTGGCTACCAATAGGGCGGCATATAGAAATATATGCAGCAAAATCATAGCCATCAGATACATTTAGCAATTACCTTGGAGTGGGAATGGGAAGGTTGGTGGCCATTACCTTTAATTTAAGTCTTGTTCTACCCTCTTCATCCAGCATTTCTTCATCTTCAAATTCATCTTCATAGTACTGAGAATCGAATGGTCTTAAGAAAACAAACAGAAAGCTTATAGTTTGAAAAATGGGCACAATGGATTTTAAAATATGCCTTTAAAGAAAATAAGTATCAGAATCTTAATGTATTCCGCGCAAACCCGAGTTCACACTCTCGAGCAGAACACAAGTATGATGTTCAGTTTTAGCCATCAGTATGCAATGAGTCTGAAAATCAAGGTGCAATTTGAAAAGTCAGACCAATCGCTAACATTGAAAGATGAAAAAAGTGAAGACATTTAGCTTTGAAAAGAATGAACTAAGATGAATCATCTACAGTAATTCCCCACACTGAACCCATTTCGGTAGGTGGTAGGATAGTCTCTTAGACTTTAGTCAAAATCCTTTTTTTTTTTTTTTTTTTATATTTTATTTTATTAGAAGTAAGCACAGTCATATGGCACCAAAGTGCCTAATATATATTTTCATAATACATTTTATGTACAACTTCTTTTTTTTTTGTTACATTGAAAAAAGATGAGAATAAGAAAAAGAAGTTAGATAGTAAAGGATAGAAAGATGTGAAATATATAGTTAGTCAAAATCCTTGATATTATTTAAGATTTGGTAGATAAAATCCTGAGGGATACATTTTTGGAGAAGATGTAATCTAATCCAATCTAAACCCCGTGTGATCTTGACCTTTGTATTCACTTCAATATTTTAGATACAACACAAGTTGAAGTACCTGGGTTCCACGCTGAGGAAGTTAGGCAGTTTAACAAAGTATAGATCATTCCCTAAATCAGTGTTCACTTTGGGAATCTCTACTTCTATCCGTGTCTCTGAAATTGGTTCTTCTTCTGCATGATCATGATCCATGTCATACTCATCCTAAAGCAAATACACAATTAGTAAAATGCGGATGGGATGGATGTAAAAGTGTACAACACAAAATGGCAAATGCTAGCAGTTAGTGGTATTATTGTCATTATCACTAAACCAATTAAAATGCTATTACCAAACTTTTAATGAAAATGATAAATGAACAAATCAATTGTTTAACAAAAGAAAAATAACACGGTAACCTTATGCAATGGCAGGCTAAGAACTTATTTAGATTTTTGTGGTGATGATCCCAATTCCTTGCCCTATACACTAACTCTAACCAACCAATGAAACTAATTTTCCTTTAAAACTTTCATAATCTCAAAAATTATTTCACTAGAAATATTTTTTTAAATATTCACTAGATATTAAATTTTTTTTTACTTCATAACAATAAACTCAGGATACAGTTTTAGAGAATTATCCTACAATGAGGTATTTGGTACATCTGGTTACGGGCGGCTCGGCAGCTCAGCGGTGGAGTTGCGGCCTTACAGCACCAGAGACCTGGGTTTCGAACCTGACTACGGGTGCTTGTCTGTACGGTCGCCTCGTAACCTGCGCGGGTTTTCTCCGGGGTCTCCGGTTTCCTCCCACACTTCAACGACGTACAGTTTTGTAGGTTAATTGGCTTGGTATAAGTGTAAATTGTCCCAAGTGTGTATAGAATAGCGTTAATGTGTGGGGATCCTTGGTTGGCGCGGACTCGGTGGGCCGAAGGGCCTGTTTCTGCCCTGTTTCTCTAAACTAAACTAAAATCTAATTTCTCATATTCCCCATAAGACACAGAACACCATTCGACCCACTGATGCCATGCCAACTACGAGAGTAATCTTATCAAGTCCATTACATGACTCATTTTTAGTAGCCTATTCTGGGCTGCAATAATGCAATTGTAGATGAATCCATGTCTTTTTTTTTTTTTAAATTCCCCTACTTGTCCTTCATCTGTCCAGATTTCTTAGTAAAGCACATCTTAAAATCAATTGCTATATAAGATTTCTAGGAAATTCAATCTAAAGAATGTATGATACAGCTTCAAATAAATACTTACTGCAGGTTGGCCTGGAGTGGGAGGTTTCTCACCTTCACTGTCAGATGAAATATCATCTGCACCTCCAAAAAGATCATCTCCATCTATTTTACCTGCAACACAGACATAGCACCAACATCCTCAGAAAAAATATTGCTCCATCCGTAGCTGGTAATGCTATAAAATTGTCATCCTTTCAATAAAGTACAAAATGTATGTCACAGTGTGAAAACGTTGTGAAAAGTGTTACCTTTATCCTTTATATTGCTGTCGGAGTCAGAATCCGAAGCAATTAATTTTTTTGCCTTGTGTCGAACTATTTCCTCTTCACTGTCACTACCTCTTGCAGATCCTGCAACTGAAATTGAGAATGATTTAAAAGAATAACATCAGACTTAGGAACCTCTTGCTATCAATGCTCGCTTTATTCACGGAAAATCACAGGAATAAAGTTTAATACCAAAAGCGATCACAAATGCAAGGCTGCTTGCAATCACATTTTGAGAGCACAATTCAATACGAGTTTATAAATGACAAAATGCAGTCAAGTTTTATCCACTTAAAATTTTGATAGCTGATTAAAGCAAATTATATTCCTTTATGCAAGTGAAAGATGTGAATTCTATAATTGGGGAGAGTGTAAATAATTTAAATTATTTTGCACATTGGAAGTAAAGGTCTTGCCTCATACATTTGTTTTATTTATAAATCACCTAATTTGTGTCAGAAAGAAAACCAGCAAAGGCTCAAGCTATAAAACAGTGCAGGCAACATCTGTGAAGAGAGCAACAAAGCTGGCATTTCAGGTGAATGACCCTTCAAGTGACCTGAAACGTTAACTCTTTCTTCACTACGCGGATGCTGTGTGACATTGTGAGTACACACTTTGTGTTTTTATTTTCGATTTCTGCATCTGAAGTTTTTATTTTTTGTTTCTGCATACCTGATTTATGTTCTTGCTCTTCATCTGATAGTTGCTGCTCCTCTTCTGAATGGTGAGTTTTTTCCTCTTCGTCAGATTGATCACTCCTGGAAGCCCGCTCCCACTTCTCATTCTCAGAGTGCACCTCCTTTCCAGATTCCTCAGCGTCCGACTGGTTACTGGCAGCATCAGAGTGTGAGTGGTTGCTCATGGCATCGGATCGGGAGTGGACACTGCCAGCGTCTGAATGGACGTTACCAACTTCGGAGTGGGATCGGATACTTGCGACATCCGAGTGCACGCTTCCAGCTTCTGAGTGAACACTTGCGGCTTCCGAGTGCACGCTACCGGCATCGGAGCGAACGCTGCCAGCATCCGAATGCATGCTCTCTGCATCAGAAACATTTTCGTCATCTTCATTTTCGTCATCTTCATTTTCAAACTGCTGCTCTTCTGAGCCACTGTGTTGCTCTGTTTCCGAATGCTGAACGTCCTCCTGGTCAGACTGCCCCAAAGCGATGGACTGGTTTTCGGACATGTCTTCACTTCCATTGTGTCTCGAGCCTTCATCCTCGCTGTCCTCCCCAAACAGCTCTTTATTGCTAGGTTTAGTAGCTTCTCTCTCATCTTCATCCTCATTTCTGTCTTCCCTTTCACTCTCGCTCCTGGAAGGATTGCTTTCCGAAGCCGCTTGCTCCTGCTCAGATTCCGAGCCCGATCCAGATCTGGAATCAAAATCTGCAAACATAAAAGACAAGTAACCAAATTAATCTAATTCTGCTAGCATCAATCCATTCATGTAAAAAGGAAATTTGACATTAATATAAAGACCTTCTTATTCTAATACAATGATATACAAAATAGTTAGTCCTTTATTTCTACCAATTTCATACATTTGCAAACCCTGGACACTTCATTACAAACAACTCAGCCTCAATATGTATTATCAAAAAAAGAGTGTGCGGAAGGTAGAAATCTAAAAGCTAAAAACCAAAAATGTTAGAAATATTCGGTAAGTCACAAAGAGAAAGATAAAAACTAATATTTCAGAACAGTAACTTTTCATTGTTGTTCATTGAATTGAGATATTGGACAATTGATGTGTGTAAAACATGCCACCTTATAATTTAAAAATATTTTTTGAGCTAAGTTACCACAAGAGATATTGCGAGCTTTTTGTTTGAACAAGTACTATTTTCAGCACTCTCCTCCTTTCCTGATTTGAGGAAATAAATACGCTGAACAAATAAGCACAAAACTACATTTGGGACACTGCAATTTATCTGAAGAAGGGTCCAGACCCGAAATGTGGTCTGTCCATTTCCTTCGACAGATGCTGCCTGACCCACCAAATTCCTCAAGGGCTTTGTGTTTTACAAAAAACTGCATTATAATTTTGTAAAGTATTCTTGCATTGCACTTGTCTACCTTTGCCTTGCACTTTAATCATTTCACTAACATAGAGGTTATTTATTGGCCAAAATAGATGGCAGTTTCAAGTAAAGAAATCAAGAGCATGTAGCACAGCAACAGTAGTTACAGAAGAACTGCTGTAATTTAGTTTTAAAACAGTGTATTTACTCTGCAAAATCAGCATCTCAATGTGCTCAGGTGTTTAGTGTTCTCAAGTATTACTTGTGGTCTGTAGAAGCTAATTCAAGATAGGAAATTGATACAATTTCGAAATGTTTTCAATTTAACTCACTCACTGGACATCAATTGGACCTACAGCAACAATGGCCATAGAACAGATTAAGTATCTCGTTTTATTCAATAATTCAGACAATAATACTTTTTCTGATACTAAGCCCATCAACAATTATTGTGAAGTTGTGTTGGAGTAGACGGTGGGGTTACAGATATTTTTCTTATAGATGAAAAATAAATAAATATCATTTCAAACATAACTTTCAAATGAATTCAATCATACCAAGTTTGAATCAGATTTGAAATGAATTGGCACTGAATTGACACAAATTAGAACATTTGTTATTTCTTTGCTGAATTTATCACAAATGATGGAGAGCAGGAATGCTTTTCCTGTTCGAATGCATGATGAAATTCAGCAACGTTCTTCTATATAGAGCAAAGAGGTGATGAGGAGCAATCTAAAAAAGGTGATGTTGCATGACCAACTGAGTTACTCCAGCTCTGTGTGTCAACATGTGGAGGAAATGAACAGAAGACATATTGGGTGCGGACCCTTCTTCAGACTGTAGCGGAGAAACTCAGCGGGTGAAGCAGCATCTGTAGAGAGAAGGAATGGGCGACGTTTCGTGTCGAAACCCTTCTTCAGACTCGGCATAACTGACCATGTCGACCAAGATGCTCCATCTAGGTTAGCCCCATTTGCCCAACTTTGGCCCGTATACCACTAAACTGTTCCTATCCACGTACCTGTCAAAAGTGTATTTTAACTGCTACTATTATAGCTTCCTAAACTACTTCCTCTGGCAGCTCATTCCATATCCCCACTACCCTCTGTGTGAAAAACCTGGATAAGAGAGACACCTATGTCAGACTTCTATTCATACACTACACCTCTGCTTTTAATACCATTATCCCATCCAAGCTCACCACCAAATTTGGAGAACTTGGAACTCAGCACTCATGTCTGCATCTGGATCCTCGACTTCCTGACCAACAGTCCATAATCAGTGAGGATAGGGGACAAATCATCATCTATGACAATCCTCAACTCTGGTGCTCCACAAGGATACGTTCTCAGCCCCCCCCCCCCCCCCCGCCCATCCCACCCACCCCACCCCACCCCACCCTTCTTTACTCCTTACACACCCACAACTGCAGCCAAGTACAAATCCAACGCAATTTACAAAATGCAGACAACACCTCCATAGTGAGACGGATATCAAATAATGACAGAGTACAGGAAGGAGATTGAGAACCTCGTAACCTTTTGTCAAAACAATAATCTTACTCTCAATGTCAGCAAGACAAAGGAGATAGCAATCAACTTCAGGAAGTGAAGCGGTACACGTTTTATCAGGATGCATCACAGAATGGTTTGGGAACAGCTCCATCCAAGCCGCACAAAATTAGAGAGAATTGCGGATACAGCCCAGATGATCACACAAATCAAACTCCCTTGCATTGACTCCATCTACACTTCACACTGCCTCAGCAAAATCAAGGACGATTCTCACTCCAGTCACTCCCTCATTTTCCCTTTTTTCATCAGGCACGATGTGCAGAAGTATGAAGACGCATGCCTCCAGATGCAGGGAGTTTCTTCCCAACTATCATCACGCAACTGAACGATCCCATCAACAATTAATCCTGTGCTACCATCTACTTCATTGGCGACCCTCGAACTATTTTTAAACAGACTTTACTGAACTTTATCTTGCACTAAACATTATTCTCTTTATCTTGTATCTGTACACTGTGGATGGCTCGACCGTAATCATGTATAGCCTTTCGGCAGGCTGGATAGCATGCAACAAAAACCTATTCACTGTACCTCAGTACACGTGACAATAAACTAAACTAAAGTTGCCCCTCGAGTTTTTATTAAATCTGTTCCCTCTCACCTTATAGGGAGGTTAGTTTAACTTTAATATGAACCTGTTTTGCGTGGATTTTGTCGACCAAAGGGGTAGTTCCTGCTCTGTACTGTTCTATGTAAGGGAGGATCTTGTCATAGTTTGGTAACAAGAAATATATATATTCCAGCTGTGATCAATTAATTTTGTACTACCAAGACGTTCTCCTCAGTATATTCTAGGCCCTAACAATATCCCATGTAATTATGCATCTGTCTTGCTCGCTACACTGATCTGCAGACATACATTTTGAAGATGCTCCTGTTTCTCTACAGTGCACCTTAGGGGATGTGAAGCCACAAACCAGCGGCCCTGGCCCCGGGATTGAGCCGGGTCGGCGAGGGGTGACTAGGCTCGGTCCGTGGGCCCGGGTCCCGCTCGCCCACCCCGCGGGCACCCAGCCACCCACCCACCCACACGCCAGTGGTCAGCCCTCGCAGGGCGGCGCTACCTTTCTGCTCGGGCTCGCTGTCCGCGTCGCTGCCGAACAAGTCTGTCATGTCCGCCATGTTGCCGGGTCGCAAAGACGAGCCGCTGGGCGGAGGAAGATCGTTTACGGCAAAGCGTCGCTGGGCAACGATAGATGCGGCGCGATGTCGGGGTGTGGGTGACGTACTCCGGGACACCAGGGGGCGCTGGTGAAGTACTCCGGGACACCAGGGGGCGCTGGTGATGTACTCCGGGACACCAGGGGGCGCTGGTGAAGTACTCCGGGACTGGAGGGGGCGCTGGTGAAGTACTCCGTGACACCAGGGGGCGCTGGTGAAGTACTCCGGGACTGGAGGGGGCGCTGGTGATGTACTCCGCGACGCCAGGGGGCGTGGGTGAAGTACTCCGGGACTGGAGGGGGCGCTAGTGAAGTACTCCGGGACACCAGGGGGCGCTGGTGAAGTACTCCGGGACTGGAGGGGGCGCTAGTGAAGTACTCCGGGACACCAGGGGGCGCTGGTGAAGTACTCCGGGACTGGAGGGGGCGCTAGTGAAGTACTCCGGGACACCAGGGGGCGCTGGTGAAGTACTCCGCAACGCCAGGGGGCGCTGGTGAAGTACTCCGGGACTGGAGGGGGCGCTGGTGATTACCCGGGGACACCAGGGGGCGCTGGTGAAGTACTCCGGGACACCAGGGGGCGCTGGTGAAGTACTCCGTGACACCAGGGGGCGCTGGTGAAGTACTCCGGGACTGGAGGGGGCGCTGGTGATGTACTCCGTGACACCAGGGGGCGCTGGTGAAGTACTCCGGGACTGGAGGGGGCGCTGGTGATGTACTCCGGGACACCAGGGGGCGTTGGTGCAGTACTCCGGGACTGGAGGGGGCGCTGGTGAAGTACTCCGGGACACCAGGGGGCGCTGGTGAAGCACTTCGGGACTGGAGGGGGCGCTGGTGAAGTACTCCGGGACACCAGGGGGCGCTGGTGAAGTACTCCGGGACACCAGGGGGCGCTGGTGAAGTACTCCGGGACACCAGGGGGCGCTGGTGAAGTACTCCGGGACTGGAGGGGGCGCTGGTGATGTACTCCGGGACACCAGGGGGCGCTGGTGAAGTACTCCGGGACACCAGGGGGCGCTGGTGAAGTACTCCGGGACACCAGGGGAAGTACTCCGTGACACCAGGGGGCGCTGGTGAAGTACTCCGGGACTGGAGGGGGCGCTGGTGAAGTACTCCGTGACACCAGGGGGCGCTGCAGCGGCCATTGGGCTGGTGACGCGAGGAACTGCAAGTGCTGGAATCATGAACAAAACACAAAGTGCTGGACGAACTCAGCAGGTCAGGCGCCACTTGGTCTGGGATCCTGCTTCACACTGATGGAGTAGGGGGAGAAAACTGGAAAAGAGTGGTGGGGTAAAGTCTGGCAAGTGATAGGTGGACAAAAGGTGTAGGAAGGAACCGCAGGTGCAGGTTTACACCGAAGATAGACACAAAAAGCTAAAGTTAATAATGCCTTACTTTTGATGAAATTCAGCGAGCAAACGCGATAATTCCCGATATTTTGGATCTTAAAATCACCACGGCAATTGTCAGCTGTTCACTTCCGCCGCTTTCTACCTTCAGTTCCCTCTTGTAATTACCTCACTTTCTATCTTTTTTTTTGCCTGAAAATTTAGGTCGCTGTGCTTCACGGTCACCGCAACTAGCACAGAAAATTTCAGCTAAAAAATTGGCCGTTTTCCATGTTTTTAACGGGTGGGAAAGTGCGTGTTTCCCCATTCACTTACATGTACCAAACTGAGAGATGTCCTCCAGTTAAAATTTTCGGTCACGTGAGGGGGGATCTACGCTCATTTGACCTTTGGTGAAATCACCCTATAACTCGTGTTCACCTAGCCCACAGCCGACAATGGACTGTTTCCTTGATCATCGTTACTTTTTTGCATATCTTTCATTCATTTGTTTTGTATCTCTCTCTATCGCCGTCTGTATCACTTGTTTCCCTTTCCCCGGTGGGAGGAAACCAGAACACCCGGAGGAAATACATGAGGTCACAGAGAGAACATGCAAACTCCACACATAAAGCATCCAAGGTCAGGTTGGAACACAGGTATCTGGTTTTGCCCTGAGCCACGATGCCACCAATCGTTCAAACATATGAGAAAGGGTAAAGAAAAGGAAAATGGGACATTTCATGGACAACAATGGTGACTCTCTGGACGTATCTATAAGATGGAATCAAAGAAAGGATATTACTTGGCCCATTGTCCTTCATTAGTAAACCCTGTGTGGTGTAACAGTAGAGATGGGAGAATCAGGTGGGATGTTCAGTTTAGAGATAGAGCATGGAAACAGGCCTTCAGTTCACCAAATTCATGCTGAACATTAATCACCCATTCACACTAGTTCTATGTTATCTCACATTCTTATACACTCCCGACACATTAGAGGCAATTTATAGAGGCCAATTAACGTCCAAACCAAGACGTATTTGGGATGTGGGAGGAAACGAGCACCCGGAGGAAACCCACGCGGTCACAGGGAGAACGTGCAATTGTCTGCCTAATCAATACACAACAATAATTGGAAATTCAATGGTGTTCTGAATTGACAGTAATGAATCAATCCCCTGAACTACCAAGGGGGTATCTTGACCAGTTGAGCTGTGAGGAAATTTAACAGAATCTTTGCTTAGGTGAGGTCCATTTCAGATCTTTGCATTGGAAAAATATGTGAAGTATCTGCAGAACAGATATCAGAAAAGTCATGTTTGCATTAGTAGCAATTTGAAATATTTGATAGATATTTGAAATAATATGAGGAAAACCATTTTCCACCAGAGAGTTGTGAATCTGTGGAATTCTCTGCCACAGAAGGCAGTGGAGGCCAATTCACTGGACGTTTTCAAGAGAGTTAGATTTAGCTCCTCGGGCTAAAGGAATCAAGGGATATGGGGAAAAAGCGGATCATAGTGCTGATTTTGGATGATCAACCATGATCATATTGAATGGCGCTGCTGGCTCGAATGGCCCACTCCTCCACCTATTTTCTATGTCTCTAATTTCTCATATTTCTACTGTCAAAACTCTGAGACGTTTATAGGTTTTAATGAGATCGTCTTTCAGTTTCAATCAGTCCTTTGAGCCATTCGCTCATTCTATGAGTCAGTTTGCGAACCTTCACCTTACCATTTTTAAAGTAGATATACCTTTCTTCCAGCAATACCTTTCTTTCAGCAAAACCAATACTCTTTAAAAGAGCAGCCAATATCACCCACACCACCTTGGCCACGCTCTCATCCAGAACATATACGGAAGCCCGAAAACCATGACTCTAGTTCAAGAACAGCTTCTACCCAGCAAACATCAGGCTCTTGAACACCATACAACACTAATCTCAGCAACTGTAATCTACTATTGTCTGTGTCTTTGTTTGCACTACGGACTTCAGTCTTTGCATCATTATGATTCCCTAGTATTGCGATGATTAATTTATTGCATGAGTGATTATTATACGTATATTGACATGTGCGTTATTGCTTAAACGAGCCTGTTAAGCTGCAGCACATAATAATGTTGTTCCATTACTGGTTCTTGACGCATTGCACTGCTTTTGAGCTTGGAGCTGTATGGAATGGTGCTGACAGTATCACCAGTGTATAACTGGTAACATACTTACAGAGATCATCTTAAGGATAAGGTACAGGTGATCTCATGTAAAAATGATTTCCATTCACAATGACCTATTGTATATGCAAACACAATACATTACATGTTCTCACACAATGGGTTGAGACAAAAATATATAACAACTGACAATTGTTAGAGCAAAACATCCCAAAATGCCTTGCTGTCAATTTATCAAATATAATTTGACGCCAAGCCACTTATGGAATTATTTGGGCAGGGGGCCAAAAGATTAGGTAAAGAGGTAAATATCAAGCAGAAGAGTAGAGGAAGGTGATGAAGTTTGGCAGAGAAGTTCATGGAGGGTATTCCAGTGTTAGGCACTTGATAGCTGAGAGCCCAACCCCAAGAATCAAGCAAAATTCTCCAGAGATGCTGCCTGCCCACTGAGTTACTCCAACATTTTGTGTCTACCATCGAGCATAAATAAGGTTGATTGATTGAAAGATACAACTTGGAAACTGCCCTTTTGGCCCACCAAGTCCACACCAACCATCGATCACACTAGTTCTATGTTATCCCACTTTCTCATTCATTTCTTACACACTAGGGGCAATTTGCAGGGGCCAATTAACCTGGAAGTGTAGGAAGGAACTGCAGATAGTGGTTTATACCGAAGATGGACACACAAAGTGCTGGAGTAACTCAGTGGATCATGCAGCATCGCTGGAGAAAAAAAGAGAGGTGATGATTTGGGTCGGAACCCTTCTTCAGACCTAGAGACCCGCACGTCTTTGCATTGAAAGCAGAGGGTCAAATTAGAGATTTCTAAAGTATGTAGGGCTGGAGGAAATTACAGAGAAAGTTTGGGCAAGGCCATGGATGAAATGAAAAATAAGAGTACACATTTTAAAATTGAGGTGTTGCTTAGCCATGAATTAGTAGAGGTCAGGTACACAGATTTTGTGACTGGTGAGATATTAAGATTTGGTGTTAGTAAAGACTTGGGCAATAGAGTTTTGGATGATTTTGGGTGTACAGCGGAGAGGGTGTAAGTTCTACTCAAGAGTGCACTCATTCAAGTTAAGGTTGCAAAGATGATAGTTCTAGCAACAGATGAATTCAAGAGTTAAGAGTGTTGAATTGTCATTTACTGGCAATAGAACATAGAGATTCCTAAGGGCCTGTCCCACTTTCAAGACCTAATTCACGACCTCTGCCGAGTTTCCCCTTGACTCATACTCGCAGCATGGTCGTCATGAGGTCATAGGAGGTCGTAGGTAGGTCGTGATGCTAGTCGTAGGTACTCGTGGCATCAAGTAGGTCGGGGCGTTTTTTGAACATGATGAAAAATGTCCACGAGTAAAAAAGGTCATGAATTAGGTCGTGAAAGTGGGACAGGCCCTTTACTTACTGCAGCTTTACTGGCCCATTAACAGAATAATACTAAATAAATATACAACAATCAATAATACAAATAATTAATAATCAGTAATACAAGGTAACCAGACCATGATAGTGCAAAACCAAAATCCGGAGTGCAACCTAAGCAAAGTCCATACAGGATCGAAGTTGCTGAGGTTAGTGTGGAGTATAGTGTGTAGGAAAGAACTGCAGATGCTGGTTTAAATCGAAGATGGACACAAAATGCTGGAGTAATTCCTTCTCTCCAGAGATGCTGCCTGTCCCGCTGAGTTACTCCAGCATTTTGTGTCTATCTTTGCAGTGTTCAAAAGTGATGTTTGTTGGAACGAAGCTGTTGCAGAAGCTGGAGAGCACATTGAGAAAAGTGATGGCACCGGTGATCGTAAGAGATGGAAATGGATAGGTTTACTCTTGGCAGGGATGGGTGATTCTCGGGTTCTACACCGTAGAGCTAAACATAGAAGCATATCAGACTGACCTAACTTGATTCATCTACATTTTTGATAGCATGTTGACACTCAGAAGAGATAAATAGGTTTTCTTTCTTGAGAAGAATCATAGGAATGTTATGTCATCAATATGTTCAACAGCTTCACTCACATAAAACCAAAACAAGAATTAACGCTCTAATTAGCTTAAACTAATTTCAAGGAATGGGCGACGTTTCGGGTCAAGACCCTTCTTCATTCTAAAGAAGGGTCCCGACCCGAAAGGTTACCCATCTTTTTTCTCCATGGCTGTTGCCTGACCCGCTGAGTTACTCCAGCATTTTGTGTCTATCTTTCGTATAAAACAGCAGCTGCGTTCTTTGTTTCTACAAGTTATAATACTTGTTGCCAACAGCATTCTTTATATTCTGTTATCAGCTTCGATCACAGAAATATAACTAGCTCTCTTTTTTTCTGCATGCTGTCATTGCTCAATTGTGACATTGTTGGGAAGAGCTTTTTCAAATTGCAATATTTCTTAAGATTTATTGTAGTGAACTGAGAGCATGGCCAGGATGGTGGGGGGGGTGGGAAGTTGATGATATTGGCGCATCTCTTGTAGATGCCTTTGAGATTCCATGAATGTGATTGGCCCTGGACAGATCTTCAGACATGTGTTTACCCTTGAAGCTGCAACTTAAACCTGTTAACTCACCACCGTGGTCCCATTGGTGAAGACAGGTCCATGGTCCCTGAGGTCACAGGGTCATCAGGGGATGTGGAGACTCATGCAGGTACATCATAGTTCTCCCTCACTAAATGTAGTATTACTGATTGTTGTATTATTGATTATTGTATATTTATTTGTGTGTTATTGTGTTAATGGGCCTGTAAAGTTGTAGCAAGAATGTCAATGTTCTGTTGCCAGGACATGACAATTAATTACTCCTGACTCTGGACCACATCTCTGGTTGCAGATCCTATCAATAAATCAGGGCTTACAGATCCCTTTGTACTCCTGATCTCCAGGACTCAGACACCGATACACTTACCTATTATAGAAAATGAACACTGTTCAAATCTCTTGTCACCTTGAACCTAATTAATCTTTCTTTACCAATAACTTTAAATCATTAGTTTGGTATAGTGTGGTACACACTATTGTCTGACGCTACCAAACTTCAATTGCATTGAAGTTAAATTGCTGAATTTCACAAAATGTATGCATGGCTGTCACAAATATATGCTCATGTTTAGCACACGTTCCTCTCTTTGGTGCTGCCCAAGCATTGGGTTTAAACATTGATCCCAGCTAAGTTTAGTTTAAAGATACAGCATGGAAATAGGTCCCTCGAGTCCACACCAACCATCGATCACCCGTTCACACTAGTTCTATGTTATCCCACTTTCTCATCCACTTACAGAGGCCAGTTAGCCTACAAACCCGCACGTCTTTGGGACTTGGGAAGAAACTGGCACACCCAGAGTAGCCCCACGTGGTCACAGGGAGAACGCGCAAACTCCACACAGACAGCACCCGGGATCAGGATCGAACGCGGGTCTCTGGGGCTGTGAAGGCAACAGCTTTATCAGTGGTGCCACTGTTCCATACTATTCACCGGATTTTGTTTTTGAAATCATAAATGGCCTGCAAGTAGTTTTGTTGTTGTTCATTTTTGATTAAATGCAGGGCAGTTGCTAGACAACAACTTTCTTGGCTGTTGACGAGTTACAATGAAGGATCAACATCCTGAAAACAGGAGTGGCATTTACAGCATGAACTCTCAACATGAAGTACTGCCAAGTTTAGGATTTTAAAACAAAGAAATTGGAGTGACGCTCAGGAAATGTAATGTGAGCCAATAGACCACAGAGCTTTACACAAGAGAGTTTAAAATGCTGTCCAGATAAAACGGCGAATATAACTAAGGCACACACCAGGGACTGTGGGTGAGGGGAGAAATCGACAAAAGCAAGACAAGTACTGAATTATTAAATCAGGAATAAATATTAATCAAAGTCTGTTCCTCCAGAGGTAGATACTGCTGGTTTCATGGAAACCTTTCCTCATGAAGGGTAAAATATGCAGACAGTAGATGGGAAAAAATGAGCAATACTTAATGAGACAAACAGGAGGATAGTTAGACAGAGAGTCAGGCAGAAATGTAAAGAAGGTTGGAGGTTTTTTTCCTACATAGCTCGATGTCTTAAGAGTGTAGAGCTGCTGCCTCAGCGCCAGGGACCTACGTTTGCTCCTGACCTCGTGACCGAGTGGGTTTCCTCTGAGTGCTCTGGATTCCTCCCACATCTCAAAGGCAGGTTTGTACATTAATAGGCCTTTGCAAAATTGTCCCCCATGTGTAGGGAGTGGATGAGAAAGTGGGATACCAGAAAATTAGTGTAAACGGGTGATCGATAATCAGCGTAGATTAGGTAAGCCTAAGGATCTGGTTCCATGCTGTATCTCTAAATTAAACTAAATAAAAAATGACTGACAGCTCAGAAAAAATGGAAAAAAATTTGAATCCATCTGATATAGATATAGCTTACATAAATACATAATCACATGTAAGTAAAGACACTGAAAGATTTGACAAACACTGACACTTAGAGGGTGTTATAGAGAGACTAGAGAAAATTTAGTATGAAACATACTCCTGGTAAAGAGGACTTCCTGCATTTAACTACATATCAGTCTGCTGAGATAAACTGTACTTCACTCAATAGTGTAAAATAAGATCTGAAGAAACAGAATATAAATCCAAGAGTCAAAAGGGTTTCCGTTGTCACACGTACTGGCAACAGAACAATAAAATTCTTACTTGCTGCAGCTTAATAGGCTCAGGGTAACTGGACCGTAATAATGCAAATCTGAAGTTTGTGGTCCAACCAAAATAAAGTCTGTCTAAGATCATAGTTTCAATGTTCAAGAGCCTGATGGTTGCGGGGAAGAAGCCGTGCTTGAACCTGTCGGTCACGGCTTTCAGGCTCATGTACCGTGGTAGTAATGAGATGAGAATGTGGCCAAGGTGGTGTGAGTCTTTGATGATACCAGCTGCATTTTTGGGATAGCACTTCCTATAAATCCCTTTGACAGTGGAGAGGACTGGAACTGAATTCGGATTCAGGATACTATTTGATCTAGTAAACATTTCCAGCATCCTCTTTTATTTCACACAGTACCAGCGTGTCTTTTTGTTTCTCTCTCTCTATCCATCTATCTCTCTCTCTCCATCTCTCTGTTTCCCTGCCTCTCTCTTTGTCTCTCTCCCTTCCTCTCTCCATTCCCTCTCGCTCCCCCTCTCTATCCCTCTTTCCCTCTCTCACTCTCTTTCTATCTCTCATCTCTCCCCCTCCCTCCTTCCTTTTAGCATTGACCTCTACATATATGCTCTAGAAAGAAGGGCTCCTTGTCTGCAGAGGAAACAGCTGTGTGACCTTGGAAACTTTGGTCTCTGCCCTGTTTCCATTCTTCCCCTTCTTTGCAACTAAAATGTGTTATACTCTCACTTTTCCAGTTCTACAAAAGGTCATTCACCCAAAACGTTTACTCTGTTTGTCTCTTTATAGTTGTCTCTTTATGCCTGACTGCTGAACATCCTTTGCATTTATTTACATTTTGGTTTTCCAGCATCTAGTTTTATTGCTCTTCAGTGAAATGGTTATTTGATATTGACGTTGGCTTATTATTGCTACATGTACTGAGATACTGTGAAAAATGTTGTTTTGCACGCTATCCGGGCAAATCATACCATGGGAGTACATGAGTACATTCAAACTGTACAACAGGTAGTGCCAAATGAGAAAAGAGAGTGGAGAATATAGTGTTGCAGCAACAGAGAAAGTGCAGATAAAAAAAGTGCAAGGGTACAACAAGGTAGATTGGCAGATGGGGAATATATCCTGATTCATTTAATAGTCTGATAGCAGCAGGGAAGAGGTTGCTCCTAAATCTGGTGGTGTGCACTTTCAAGCTTCTGTATCTTCTGCCCAAGGAGAGCAAGTAGAAGAGGTACTGACCAGGATGCAAGTGGTCCTTGATTATGTTGGCTGCTTTCCCGAGGCACCATGAAGTGTAGTTGGAATCAGTGATGGGGATCCTGGTCCGTGTGATGGACTGGGCTACATCCACAACTATGCAATTTCTTGTGATCTTGGACGGAGCTGTTCCAAAACCAAGCTGTGATGCAACCAACCTGACACGACCCTCTCTGGAGTGTACCTGTAGAAAATGGTGAATATCTCTAAACTAAACTAAATTTCTCCATCCCATGACCAACATCCTTGTCTCAATCAACACCATCCAGAAACCGGTGAACTGTTCATTCAAGTTGCCGTTGAGCTTCAACTTTTGTTTCCACAAGGATGGTGAACGCTCACACAAAAAAATATCTGAAAGACTTTGGGAAGTTTGTGAGATGTGTATGACAGTCCTAGGTAAGTACCGTGTGTTCATACATTGTCAAGTGGGCAGAATCATTCATTTCAATGACTCAAAAGGAAGAAGAAAACCTCCCATAAGGTCATAAGTGACAGGAGCAGAATTAGGCCATTCAACCCATCAAGTCTACTCCGCCATTCAGTCATGGCTGATCAATCCCTCCTGACCCCATTCTTCTGCCATCTCCTCATTGCCCCTGACAAATTGAAGTGGTTTTATTCTGTAGAAAATAGCCATACTAGCATTCCTGTTAATCAATTACTTTTATGTTGTTACGTGTAAGTACTTTGTTCACTGAATTAAAGTATTGAAATGATAACACACCTGTGTGTCGCAAAATCTCTCATCGATTTTCTTTCCTCCATTTCTGGTTCTGGATTTGGCTCTGCTGCAGCTTTGCTCAGATTCCCATCTCCCTGCCACATAGCCTAAAGAGCTGCAGTACTGTGGCACAACTGATAGAGCCCCTGTCTTCCAGCGACAGAGACCTGTGTTCACTCCTGACCTCGGCTGCCAACAGCATGGAGTTTGCACGTTCTCCCTCTGACCATGTGGTTCTCGTCCAGGTGCTCCTGTTTCCTTCCATATATCAAAGATGTGTGGGTTTGTAGGTTAACTGGCCCTCCACAAATTTGTCCCTAGTGTGTAGGGAGTGAATGAGAAAGTGGGGTGACGTGTGAAAGGGTGATCAATGGTCAATATGGACTAGGTGGGCCGAAGGGCCTGTTTCCATACTGTATCTCTACAACTAAAGCAGCAGCACTGGAATTTCAATACTCCTATAAGGATTGAACTAAAGAACTAAAAAGAGGGTGTTTTGTACAAGACTCCACGTAGTCCAAATTAGATGGAAGAACAAATTTGTATGCAAATTTCTGACAACTGCAAAATCATTATGGCAGTAATAGTGGGATATTTCAATTATTTTAAAATGCTGTCAGCATAGAGGGTACAGAGAATGCAGAATTTTAAACTGCATTGTGGCGAATATTTTTCATTAGCATACAGTATGTCCAATAAGGTGGGTTTGGGGTCAATTCTAGATTTGGTTTAGGTAATGAAACTAGGCAGGTGGAAGAGGTACCAGTGGGGGTGCATGGCTGCGTTTATGATCATTATTCAGTTAGACTTAGCACAGTAATGGAAAAGAACAAAAGACATAGGAGCCACGGCAAGGCCAACTTTACAAACTAAAAGTATGCAGGTACAGCAGGCAGCAAAGAAAGCGAATGGCATGTTGGCCTTTATAACAAGAGGAGTCGAGTATAGGAGCAAAGACGTCCATCTGCTGTTGTACAGGGCCCCAGTGAGATCACACCTGGAATATTGTGTGCAGTTTTGGTCCCCTAATTTGAGGGAGGACATTCTTGCTACTGAGGGAGTGCAGCGTAGGTTTACAAGGTTAATTCCCGGGATGGCGGGACTGTCATATGTTGAGAGAATGGAGTGGCTGGGCTTGTACACTCTAGAATTTAGAAGGATTAGAGGGGATCTTATTGAAACATATAAGATTGTTAAGGGTTTGGACACGCTAGAGGCAGGAAACATGTTCCCGATATTGGGGGAGTCCAGAACCAGGGGCCACAGTTTAAGAATAAGGGGTAAGCCATTTAGAACAGAGACGAGGAAACACTTTTTCTCACAGAGAGTTGTGAGTCTGTGGAATTCTCTGCCTCAGAAGCCGGTGGAGGCCGGTTCTCTGGATACTTTCAAGAGAGAGCTAGATAGGGTTCTTAAAGATGGCGGAGTCAGGAGATATGGGGCGAAGGCAGGAATGAGGTACTGATGGTGGATGATAAGCCATGATCACATTGAATGGCGGTGCTGGTTCGAAGGGCCGAATGGCCTACTCCTGCACCTATTGTCTATTGTCTAAAAGTGGGCAGGAAGGTGATCTACTTGAAAGTAAATTGCACTGGAAGGCACTGAAGGAAATTCAGGACTTCAGTGTAAACATTTCTACAAAGAAATACCGTACCTAGAGCCATGTAACACAGAGGGAAGAAGGCAGGAAGGGATATATGTCAAACATCAAGGACTTAATGTAACAGAGAGCCTGGAAGATGTACATTCAAACAAAAGGGAAATAGGGAAAGTAAAGAGATTATGAAAAATAATAATAAGTAATGACAACAAATTTGGAAATACTTAGTACATCAGACTGCATCAGTAGGAATAGAAACTGAGTTAATGTTTTAGGTTAAAGACCATTTCTTTGAATTGTGAAAAATAAATTTGACGATGAAAGCAAAAATCAGATTAAAAAAAAATCTACAAAAGCACAAAGTGCTGGAGTAACTCAGCGGGTCATGCAGCATCTCTGGAGAGAAGGAATGGGTGACTTTTCGGGTCGAGACCCTTCTTCAGACTGAAAGTCACGGGGAAAGCATCTGTGGAGAGAAGGATTTTGTGTCGGTCTATCTTCGGTGCAAACCAAATATAGGGCTCCGCTCTATAATGTTCAAGAAGGAACTGCAGATGCTGGAAAATCGAAGGTACAGAAAAATGCTGGAGAAACTCAGCGGGTGCAACAGCATCTATGGAGCGAAGGAAATAAGTAACGTTTCGGGCCGAAACCCTTCTTCACTCCGCTCTATAATCTTCTACCACTCTCAACAATCAACGGATATCGTGAAATGCTCCCCACCTATTGGCACAAGGGACTTTTAACATCTAGTCCTGTGTATTTGATTCTTCGGTGTAAACCAGCATCTGCAGTTGCTTGCTACACAATAACTCGTTCCAGCAATGTTGACGGACCTGGAGACCTCACCCCTTCCCCGCCGCCTCTCCTGTTGCAGGAGTCGCCGTCACCCATAGAGGTCGCTCTAGAGCCGAGCCGCTCCCCCCACCCCTCCCCGCCTTGCGCAACGAGCGGCCGCACCGCGCCTGCGCGCTCTCCAGCCCCGCCCGGCCCTCGCCCTCTCAGTCCGCGCTCCGATTGGCGGCCGGGGGGAAGGTGGGCGGGCACGGCGGCGATTGGCGGAAGTGGATGTCGCTCAGGTGACGTGTGGTGGAGGCCACGCCCCCAGGGGCGGGGCAGGGCAGGGCGGGGCGGGAGAGCGAGGCTGCGGCAGTGGCAGTGCCGCGGGGGCGAGTGAGTGAGCGAGGCGGACGGACGGACCGACCGAGGGCGGAGGCGACGCTGCGGTGCTCGAGCCGCGCCGGTGAGTCAGTCAGTCAGGCAGGCCGCGCCCGGGGATCCAGCTCTGGGGTGGGCCCGGGCCCAGACGAGGGAGGGAAGGGAAGGGGTGCCGGTTGTGCCGCCCCTCAGCTCGGCCGCCGCTGGGTGATGGCGGCGGGTGGGCGGTGAGGGGAGAGATGAGGGTCCGGGTGCGTCCTCACCGTCCTCCTCTCCACCCGAAGCCTGGACCGCAGTCACCGGCGTGGCCTTCTCTTCCCCCACCCATAAACATGTCCTGTTTACGCCCATTAGTAAAACCTCACTGGTTTTGGTCACCCTGCTCTAGGAAGGGTGCCATTAAGCTGGAAAGAGTGCAGTGAAGATTTAGAAACCAACATTTCCTTGACCCCCTGCCCTCCAACTGTAAGAAGGGTTTCGGTCCGAAACGTTACCTATTTCCTTCGCTCCATAGATGCTGCTGCACCCGCTGAGTTTCTCCAGCATTTTTGTGTACCTTCAATTTTCCAGCATCTGCACAGTTCCTTCTTGAACGATTTCCTTGAACATCGTCTGCTTTGATCTGTCGTTTTCACACCTTACATGCTCTTTGTACCCTTCCACATCTCCAGTCTCCCTCTCCCCCTGACTCTTAGTCTGAAGAAGGGTCTCGACCGGAAACGTCACCTATTCCTGCTATCCAGAGATGCTGCCTGGACAGTTGAGTTATTCTAGCATTTTGTGTCTATCTTCGGTGAAAACCAGCATCTGCAGTTCCTTCCTACACAATAAAACCTTATTGGTTTTAATCACTCTGCAATAGGAAGGGTGCCAAAAGCTGGAAAGAGTGCAGAGAAGATTCACGATGATGTTGCCAGGACTTTATTCCTTGGAGCGTAGGGGGGTGATCTTATGGAGATGTATAACATTATGAGGGGAATAGGTAAGATGAATGTTCGGAGTCTTTACCCAGAATAAGGGAACTGCAGACCAGCGGGCATAGGTTTAAAATGAGAGGGCAAAAATATAAGTGGAACCAGAGGGGCAACATTTTCACAGAGTGATGGATATGTCAAATGAACTGTCAGTGTAGGTAGTTGAGGCACGTACAGTAACAACAGTTTGGACAGATGCATGGATCTAGGGATATGTGCCAGTTGTGGGCAAGAGGGACTAGCTTAAATGGAGTATCTTGGTTGGCATGGATGAGTTGGGCCAAAAGGCCTGCTTCTGCTCTGTATCACTTTTGCTGCCAACTGCAACTTAATTGCACATTCAGTCTGGCAGTGAGTTTGGCATTTAAACACTTGCATTTGACCCTGACTGTGTGTTGTGCTTCAGCAGACTGTCCAAATATAAATACTGCCAACGCTGACTGGGGCCGTAATGACTCCGATCTGAGGCAAAAGCTGGAGGAACGTTGGGAAAAGCATCAATTCATTACAGTCTTTACAACAATTGATTACAGTGCTTGTGGAGGGAAAACATACATTTGGAGGACGTACAACATAGAAGAGCACAGCGTAGGAGCAGGCCATTTGGCCCATAATGTCTCTGCTGAACCTGATGCCAAGTTATACTAATCTCTTATGCCCGCATCTGATCCATATCCCACCCGTTCCCTCCATTTGCATATGCCTATCTAACAGCCCCTTAAACATCGCTATTGGATCTGTCTTCACCACCACCACCCCATGCGACACGTTCCAGGCAACCACCACTGGAGGAAAAATACCTTGCCTCTTCTTAAAGCTATGCTGCCTAATTTTTGTCATTTCCGTCCAGTCTTGGTTCTGACGGATGCAGCTTCCATCCGATGTCATAACTTAAATAACTAATAAAACTTAGATTTAGATACCCCAAGAACATGGTTTGTAAAAAGAACATTACAACAGTAAAATAGTCAAAACAGTTCAAACAGACTAAAGTGCAGATGTGTCTGTGCGACGTGACCATCCGAGGGAGGCTCAGCAGGGCCGGTTCAGAGCCGCTATATCTCTGGGAATGAAGCTGTTCCTGAATCTGGAGGTTCGGGCGTAGAAGACCTTGTAACGTCTGCCGGAGGGAAGTAGTTTGAACAGTCCATTACAAGAGTGTGAGGAATTATTATGGATGTTGACGGCCTTCCTGAGGCACCGTGTGTGGTAGATGCCCTCCAAGGCCGGTAGCTGTGTCCCAATAATCTTCTGCGCTCTGTGGACGACGCGCTGAAGAGCTCTCCTCTCCGCCTCCGTGCAGCTGAGATACCACACAGAGATGCCATACGTTAATATGCTCTCTGTGGTGCAGCGGTAGATTTAAGACTTTTAAGCGGTAGATTTAACACAATTTAAGACTTGTCAAGGTCTGGGCAGCTGGAAAGTGCTTCTATAGCTGCAGACTAGTAGCCAATAGAGTTGGGAAGGTTTAACTTTTTTAATGAAGCATCATGATCTGGAAAAACTTGGGTTGCGGTGATTCATGCTTTGAGTGTATCTTGTATCTTGTATTGTATCTTGAGGAAGGCATTGAGTATGGAACCTAGAGGTACAATTGAGATGGTGTAAGATTCATGAAGAAAAATCATTAAAACATGTGGTTGTACCATAACATCAACAAATTACATTGGCATGAGTCCTCTTCTAATAGCAGCTACAGATTAAGACCTCTTTTTAAGTTCCTCCACTTCCATTTTATTTGACTTTTGAGTAGTGTTACAGTGATCAAATATTTTTCTGTTGAAATGTTTTTAGCTGGAAAAAGTAGCTCCATAATGATGAGTTTATGTTTCATGGTGCAATCTGCCGGGCCTGTGAAGTTAGATGTTGATTGATAGAATGTTTTACCTCTGGACTTGTGCATTTTACCGTGGTTTATGGTAAAACCAGTTTTTCATTCAACTTTTGAATTATGAAATTGCTAACTTTGTCTAAAATGATTTGAAATGCTATAATGTAAAAAAAGATGTGCTTTATCACCTCCACGTACTTGTGTTGCATCCCCTTTCATTAAATTAATTTCTACTTCAACATGCCTGTATGTAAACGTACGTAAGTATTTAAAATAATTTTCTGATGCTCAGTTCAGTTGGACTGTTTTTGAATCCACTGGATCAACGTCGACCTGCAGTCAACCATATAGTTTTATCCTACATGTTAGGGGCAATTTACAGAAGACAATTAATCTTCACCTGCACGTCTTTGGAATGTGGGAGAAAACCGGAGCACCCAGAGAAACCCCACGCAGTCATAGGGAGAACGTACAAACTCCACACAGACAGCCCCAGAGTCAGGATCGAAACTAGGTGACTGGCACTGAAAGGCTGCAACTCTACCACCGTGCCGCCCTTTATTCTTGGACTCTCTAGCAAGCATGAATCCAAAAATATTCTCCACATCATTTGTCCATAGAATCTTTATGAATTCTTTCAATTTTCATCTGACCAGTTATTGTGCAATTTAAAACATTGAATGCACAAAATGTGCACGCCCTTGAGCCAGACTGGCCTTTACATTGAAAGGAGTTTAAGCCCTTGTATTTAATTTTTGCCCACTGGTTCATTAAAAAAAAAATCATCAGTTTGGTAATGACAGGAAGGAAATGCTGTCTTATCTGTGGTTAATGGTGTTTTTCAGACTGTTGTATACTTGCTGCACAGAGATCTATTGCTGCTGTGTCATTCTAAGCATCTGCATCATGATGCATCTATAAGCACACAAGTATTCAATAGTGAACACGGGTGGGTTCAGTCCCTGCCTGGGAAAACCAAAGCACAGACTTCAGTCAACTGCTTGATGCTGTCGGATGGTGGACTGTGGTCTCCGAGTGCTCTGATAGTGGGGCCTGACTTGTAATGTTTAGGCAAATGGAGCAGCTTCATCGAGCAAGAACAGAAGTGTCTCATTCAGTTGGACAGCCGTGTCACTGGTGGCTCTGTGGTTTTGGGTAGATACCATCTGTCAGATACACTAGTACCTTGCTAAGTCCTCCCCCACAGGATGATACAGCTAATGGTGCAGCTACCTTGTGGTGTTGGTAGTCTGGATTCAATTTGATGCACTGAGTGTGCGGAGTTTGCCTGTTCTCCCTTTGACTGGGTTTCTTCTGGGTTTGCTTGTCCTAAGGGTGTGAGGGTTGGCACACAAATTGCCACTAAGTTGTTGGAGTATAGACAAGTATTAGAATTGGAGGGGAAGAGTTGAAGGGATGTATGGGTGTCGGGTATTGGGAGAAGGCAGGAAAATGGGGCTGAGGGGGAAAGATAAATCTGCCATGGCAGAGTAGACTTGATGAGCCGAATGGCCTAATTCTGCTCCGAAAACCTACGAACATAGTTTACAGTGGGAAAAAATAGACAGGAACGGGATTGTTTGTGAGCTGACATAAATGGAATGGCTTCCTTCTATGTTGTAAAGAGATAAGGGATTCACATTTCCCAAGCCTGGCATCTCTCATATATAGGTCTGACAGGGGCATTGGAAAATAGACCAACGACTGGTCATTTTTTAAGTGCGATTTAAAACTGAAATCCTGCGCTCCAAAAATCAATTGCATCTCTGGACAAGCTATTCCAACATGATTGCAAGACAGATCTGTCCAACAATATGGACAATTGCACGGAAATGCCCTGATCACAGAAAGCAGGACAATTCTATATGGTGAAGTTAAACATAAGGGACCGTCCCACTGTGGCGACCTAATTGGCAAGTTTAGAAGAGTTTGAAAAAGTGTCATGTTGAAGACCTCCTTCGACTATGTTGAAGACTAACTTCGACCAGCTTCGGGAAAATTGGACACCAAATAGTGGAGAGTGAAGACAATCTCCTTCGACCACCCTTCGACTATGTTAAAGACTACCCTCGATTACCTATGAATAACATGCCGACCTAATATGACCTACTTCGACTAAACCTAAGAGTAAAAAAAATATTGAATTTTTACCATGGCGACCTTTTTTTTACTCTCGGGCATTTTCTAGCACGTTGAAAAATACGCGGCGACCGAGCCGAGGCCTCGAGTACGCAGGGACTACTCTCGAGCATGAAGGAGAGTTATAAAGACATCCTAGGACCTCGTGTCGACCATGCTGTGAGTACGAGTGGAGGGCAAACTCGCCAATTAGGTCGCTGCAGTGGGACAGCCCCTATAAGGTGCTGGAGTTACTCAGCAGGTCAGGCCGCATTTCCAGAGAAAAAGGATAGGTGATGTTTCAGGTTGGGATTCTTCTTCGGACTGGAGTTTTTCTTCTGATAAAATCCTTGTGTCCTTCACCCAGTTTTGTCAGCATCACAAGTACAAGATACTTTGGTTAGACTGTCAAGATGGGTGCAGCACTTGTAGTTGTTATCCAAGCGAGAGATCCCAATGATGTGTGCATCTACTCGTGCCATGTTGGTGGTGATGAATACCGCATTGACCACTGCTTAATCTGTTATTTATATCAGCCCAGGACACCAGCCAAAAGCATTGCTGGAAGAAATTGAAGGAAATCAATAATGAATATTTCAAGGATCCTGCAAAGAAAGCTCCCTCAGTTCACACCTGGCAGACAATCTGACAACTCCCAAGTGCTTGGACTACTCTAAAATCCACAATGATGAGCACCTGGGAAAATATCTTGTCTTTGCCAGAAAACACATATTGGTTTGATAAGAATGACCAGGAGATCTGGGAACTAATAAACTTCATACACAAGGCATCCTTTAAAACTCGGGGTCTCGAGGGGAGAAAAATAGCTTTGCAGGAACCTGAAGGCATGGGTCCAAGATTACAAACTTATGACTTTATGTCAGTGGAAAGAGAGCAGGAGATCCAGGAACTAGGAGTGGCAGTGTGACACAGCGGTCGAGTTGCTGCCTTACAGCGCCAGATACCCAGGTTTGATCCTGACTACAGGTGCAGTCTTTGTTTGTTCTCCTTGTGCCCTTGTGGGTTTTCTCTGGGTGGATTCCTCCCACACTCCAAAGATGTACAGGTTTGTAGGCTAATTGGCTTGGTAAAATTGTCCCATGTTATTATGCTAGGATTGCAGGCTGGAGTGTATTTGGTGGGCCAAAGGGCCTGTTTCTGCGCTGTATCACTAAACTATACTACACTAGCTTATAATTACGCCAAGACCGCATACTGCCTAAATACTGAGGACATCCCCCTCTTAGAGCCAAGAAAAGAAAGCCTTTTGGGTGCAGAAAGGCACTTGGCATTCCTTGCATAGAGTATTTCAAAGAATCTCCCCACCTGAGACTTTGATCTGAATGCCCTTGAACCCCACACACTGCACTTTATATATGGTGGAACTCAGTGGGCCAGGCAACATCTGAGGAGGAATGGACAGGTGACATTTTGGATCAGAACTCTCCTTCTGACTGTTGGAGTGGGGGGAGGGAGGGGGACGGAAGAAAGCTGGAAATGTGAGGTGAGGGTGGGGCAAGGTCTGACCAATGGCATTCCAGTTCAGCATTATCCATCCGATTGTAGGTGTGCATGGGATGGCCCTAGGTTGAAAAAGCCATTTCATAGCACATCTTCTTGGAAGTCACTTACCTTGAGGATCTAGTATGTGAATTAGTTGTGTGGATGAATCATTTGTAATAATGGCAAAAAAACTGGGAATGTTATTTATTGCATAAGACAGTGCAAATGTAATCCCGTTGGTAAATGCAGTTTGTATATCTTTTTATTTTTATAGTCACTAGCATATAAATTGTTAATCATGGGGTATTAATTTTAAAGCAAAATAATCAGAACATTTCCAGAGATTGTTAAAACTGCTTGAGATTGAGTTTTAAATACAGTTCACCCATGCATTAGAGGAAATGTAGACATAGAAACCATCGTGATTCTTCCATAACACAAACTCTTGATGAACATTGACAACATTTGCTGTTTCTTTTGCAAAGTATCTTAATTATTTTTTTCTCACACAACTAAAGAGCAAATTTTCATTTCATATCTCAATTTTTGTCGTTGTGATTCAAGAATTCCATAAGGGGAAATGTCCTTACCATGGGGGTACATTATACGGTTATTAGCTTAACCATTGCTCTGCACATTAAGGCTAATAGTTTGGTCATTGGTTTCACCTGTTTTTTCAAATGTAATAGCTAAAGAATAATGGCACGGTGTTCCTCAATCTTTTTTTATTTATGAAGACAATTTTTACAGTTTCCTGAATGTAGAGAATAAGACTTTCATTTGAAGTCATTTGTGTTGACAAACTGCCCAATCGTTATTTTGGGAGTAACCTTTCTGCAAGGGAAATTGTTTTGTTTCTTATCACAATTAAACTGGGGGATTTTCAGCAGAATGTATGGTGGCAAGAATTGTGTTGATTCTTGAGATTTAATTTTCTTTCAGGAATATAGACAAATATTTTCGATGTACATTTTGTGCTGGTAACACATCAGTTCGAGGGTGGATAAAAAGAACTGTAGAGATACAAAGAACATCAGATGTTGGAATCTTGAGCAAAACACATTGCTGAAGGAACTTACCGAGTCAGGTAGCAAGTGTGGAGGGAATGGACTGGCGACTTTTGGATTGGGACCCTTCAGTCCACCTGCAACGTTGCTTGTCCATTCCCCCCTCAAATACTGCCAGACTCGCTGAGTTCCTACAGTAATTTGTGCTTTGCTGATGGATAAATCAGTTGTTCACTTTGTTTTGTGTTAAGGCAACTGTAACTTGATTCTGATACAACTTCACATCTGTTCTAAAGTTGGCCATCTCCCACTTACATATTTCTGGCAACTTTTAGTATGTTTCTGTAGCAGCATCTGTGGCCAATTGGCAGCATTGTAGACTGGATGAGTGTGTCAGTGTTTGTGTGTAAGCTTCTTCGCAATGATTACATTTCATAATAGCACTTTAAAGCTTGTGTATTTCCATATTGTTAGCTCTTTTAAGTGACACCTAATTGTATGCTTTTGGGAATCATTCTTAATTAGCAAACATGACCAATTGCAGCAGTTCTGGGAGGCTGCAATTCTAAAGGAAAGATACATTTATGTGGCATATTTTGCAAAGGCCTAAAAAATTTCATGACATATGGAGTCCTTTTAAAAAGTCTGAAGTAGGGTCTCGACCCGGAATGTCACCCATTCCTTCTCTCCAAAGATGTTGCCTGTCCCACTGAGTTACTCGAGCATTTTTAGTCCATCTTCAGTTTAAACCAACACCTGCAGTTCCTTCCTACACCTTTTAAAGAGTAGTTGCTGTGGTAATGTTTGTGTGCTGCAATATCTCATAAGTAGCAAATGTATTGCAAGGATTGTTTTCAATTATTTAAGGTATCCACCAAGGCAGAGAATGAACTTTGGTCTCTAAGATAATTCCAAGAGTTTTAGTTTAAAAACTTGCTGCTGAGTGAATAGATGAGGCCTAAGTTTTAATATCTCCTCTGACAACAATAAGAAGTGTGTACGCTATAGGGGGGTTGCACGTAAGGTCACTGGGTCATAGGGCTTGACGCACGGAGCCGCTCAATCCATCTGGAGGACATCCGTAACTTCCGGAAAATGTTATTAATGTAAGAAAAGCGTACTTACCTACCTGTTAAAAACCGGCAAAATGTTGAATTTCTGCGCCGAAAAAAATTGGAAGTCGGGGTAAGTGTGAGAGACATGTACCCAACTTTAGAATTCCAAAAGTGAAGCAAAATGAAGGGACAACAACAGCTAAAGTGCTTGGTAAACATTGGCTGTGCCGATATCGGAATTGAAAATATCGGGAATTATCGCGTTTGCTCACTGCATTTCATCAACCGTAAGGCATTATTTGTGTTTTTTCTTGATTCCTTTGGTATCTAAAAAGCCTCAGAAGTGATAAATCTGGCTGTAAATTTTTCTTCAGATGCGTTTTCATTTTGTATGTAAAAACCCACATGAGAACCATGGACGATTTAAAAAATTTACAGCCAGATTTATCACTTCTGAAACTTTTTAGATGCCAAAGGAATCAAGAAAAAACACAAATAATGCCGTAGTTGATGAAATGCAGTGAGCAAACGACCAATGTTCGTCAAGCACTTTGCCTGTTGTTGTCCCTTCAGCTCTCGCTTCTATCTACTGTAATTTCTCCTCACTTTTGGAATTCTGAAGTAGGCTAAATGTGTCTCACTGTTATCCCGATTTCCATAATTATTTACAGCGCAAAAATTGACAATTTCAGCGGGTTTTAACGGCCCCGCTACGCTGGAAACAATGGTAAGTGCCTACCTGCAGTTCATCGCGTGTACTCCACTTGGCGTAGCGTAGCAACAGTACGGGTTATGGGTCGTGACCCAACTGCCGTGAAACCTCCCTATACAGAGTTTGTATGTTCTCCCCGTGACCTGTGTGGATTTTCGCCAGGAGCTCCGATTTCCTCCCACACTCCAAAGACGCACAGGTTTGAGGGCTAATTGTATTGGTAAAATTGTAAATTGTCCCCAGTGCGTGTAGGATGGTGTTGGTGTGCGGGGATCGCTGTTTTCGCGCTGTATATATAAACTGAAATAGTACCTCCATTTACAGTGCTGCATTTCAGTATCCGTTGGTAGGCGTTCAAGGCTCTTGAGTGGGGTTTGAACTCTTCCCTCGACAGTCACAGGAGCAAGTAGTGGGCTGTGGCTGCCACAATGGACTCATTGCATTGGGCCAGAGTCAAATATTTGATCAATTTGTTGAAATGACTTTGATTAAAAAAAAAACGCCCATTTCTTGTTTGTGTGGTTAACAGTGATTCTTTAGAAAGAATGCATATTTGACGACTTCATTGTTTCTTTCCCCCTCCAGTGAAATAGTTTATTGTCATTCACTTTCCAGACTTGCACATCAAAATATCTGTTTGCATCTGAATTTAAACTGATTCTTTTGTGTCACTTTTCCACAACACATGCTTTGATTTCCATAATATGCTTTAAAGTCGGGAGCCTTTTGTTTTGAAAATGTGGGCTGAAGTATAACTAGTATCAACCATTATAAGTGTGATTTACATAAATAGTTATTTTTTATGACATGTCCTGATCAAATAGAGGGTTGTGCCTTGGCAATAATATTGAACACGACAGAAAATAAATAACAAATAGAGGTCAGTTTGGATATGAAATTAAAACCTGACTTGGTCACAACCGAAGCACTTTGTATCTTTTTCTTAGCTCACTCTATTGTACTTGAGTTTGCCTTGATACTATTTATGTGTAGTATTATCTGATTTGATTGGATAGCGTGCAAAACAAAGCTTTTCACTATAGTTTAGTACATGTAACAATAAACCTAAACCAGAGTCTGAGTAATTAATGTTTTTAACCATATCCTTCATGATCTAAGGCAGAAGTGACTTCATTTTCTGCATGTGCTTTGTTAATAATTAGTAACTGCGGACACGTAGTGATATTTCAGCAAATCACGCTGACCTGGGTTAGGTGACCCAGACCAGTTGGGCCCCATCATCCAAACCTAAACCCAGACTTTATAAAACAAACATACATTGTTGGGCCCTGTCAGTCGTGGGTCAAGTAGCCAGGCTGTAATTACAAAGAATTAGGGAGTTGAGCATAAAAAACAAGGTACTGGAGGAACTCGGCCAGTCAGGCAACATCTGTGGAAGGAAATGGACTGATGACACTTCAGGTCGGGCCCCTTCTTCAGACTTGCGAAGAAATCTCGTCTGTCCATTCCCTCCACAGATGCTGCATCACCGACTTCCTCCAGTACTTTGTTTCTTACACAAGATCTGCAGTCTTTTGTGTCTCCATTTGGAAATTAGGGTTGTTTCAATTGCTGTGTTTAAAAGGCCATGTTCCATTTTTCTCCCTGCGTTTTTGTTTAAAATCCTCTGCGTTTCTGATGTTCCAAACTATGTTACTGATAGTCAATAACAATGAATTGCTGATAAGATTCTCCAAACACTTTATGATGAGTGGCTTGATAGATATGAACAAAGTATCAGCACAAGAATGTGGTTGTAAGTGTTGATCTGCTGTAACTAAGTATCAGATCAGCTATTTCTTCTGGTTCTGCCTGTGTCTGACTGTCGTGGACTTGCAACTTCCATTACTGAATCTGCTTAAATAACTATGAACAATTTGGAAGATGTATACCATTCCTAACAATTTGCAGCAGTTTTAGCCTCCAAGGGAATTTGCAATTTAATCTGAACTATTAGGATAAAAAAATCACATGGTAATCATCAACATGATTTATCTTTACAATTTGGCATTCAACCATGCACAACATTTAGTGGTGGGAGTGGCTGCAGCTGTGTGTGCTGAACCCAATAAAAGAAAAACTGAAATCAATGCAAAGTTATTAATTAAAATTGCTTGTTTTTGGAGACTTAGAATCTCTATTCCTAAGATCAGCTATGTGTACATTTGCTTATTTTAATTTTTAGTGGAATTAAAGCACAGGACTGAGATCAGCGATTCAACATGACTAAGTTTGCAATGCAGTAAACCCTCCTTATAATGGACCATGAGGGGGGGGGGGGGTGTTGAGTAGGGAGGAAATGCCGTTCATTATTGCCGGTGGTCCATGAAACAAAGAACTGCCGATGCTGATCTAATACACAAGAACACAAGGTGCTGGGGTAACTCAGTGGGTCAGGCAGCGTCTCTGGAGAACATGGAAATCGGGACCCTTCTTCAGACTGACTCAGTCTGCTGTGTTACTCCAGGACTTTGTGTTGTTTCACCTTAATGCTGGGTGCTGATGCCACTGGTTTGTACCAGCGAGCCCTTCACCAGTTGATGCGGCCGTTGTTGCAGCTTACGTTGTAGCCCCCGGATGTCAGCGCTTTCATCAGGCCGCTGCCACCGACAAGGACATGTTTGGTCTCTCCCCCCTCTCACCAGCAACCACTTCTTTCTTAGCTTTGTCCGCCTCTCGCTCTGCCCGTGCCTTCTTCATCTCTTTTTGTCCATTCGGCTGCCTTCTCATCCCCTGCAGTTGCTGACATCTGCAAAGGTGGAGTATATCAGCGACTCCGGTGGGGGAGAGGGAGGCGGGAGGCGGTTATGGAGCAGGGAATGGACAAAGCCACACCAACAGAAAGAAGCGGCAGCTGGTGAGAGGGGAGAGAGCCCCCATTATACCATAGTTCAGAAGATTGGTGGATTCTACTTTGTACTGATCCAAAGTGAGCACTGCTATTTGGATGCATATTACTGCAAGTTATCATTTTTAAGCTTCTGCTCTGACATTAAGCATTTAAATGCTGGATCTGCTGGTGTTGTTAGTATTTTAATTATATTTAACCAAAATTCAGTTGGAGATGTAGTGTTCTGTTCCAAGTTGGTCAGAAACTTACGGCAGTCTGACTGCCATTTGTTCTCAATGGCCCTTGTCTCAAATCAAGGGTAAGATCATAATTTAACACTGCTTAATACTTACACAAATCGGATCTTTTCTAATGAATCGTTTTGAGCATTACTGTATATTTCTGTAAAGTGTTTGGTCAAATTTCATAATTGTATTTTCTTTAATATAAGCCTTTTGCTTTATTAAGTCTGCCAACTCTCAGAACAGTACCATAAATTTCATTTGCCACTTTCCAATGTAACCATTTTTTCTACTATTACCCTGATTCTCATTATCTACACATAATTTACAACGGCCAATTAACCTACCCTTCAGCACATCATTGTGATGAGAGGGGAAACGAGCAACTGGAAAGGGAGCTTTCAATTTACACAGAGGAACTGCCGAGAATCATGATCAAACTTTTAAAGACACAAAGTGCTGGAATAACTCAATAGGTCAGGCATTATCTCTGGAGAATATGGACAGGCAATGTTTGTCCAGGTTCTCCAGAGATGCTGCCCGACCCGCTATTGCCCCAGCACAGTCTTTTTTTGTTGCAAATCAGCATCTGCAGTTGCTTGTGTCTACATGATCAAACACATGTTGTTGGGACTATGGTAGACACAAAAAGCTGGAGTAACTCAGCAGGTCGGGCAGCATCCCTGGAGAAGGAATGGGTGATGTTTCGGGTCAAGACCCTTCTTCAGACTGTTACTCCCCAGTCAGGCTCATTGAAGTCAAACTCTTTGTCTAGTGACTAACTAAAGTGAAATTGCGGCAATAGAATATAGTTAGTATGTTGAGTCAGCAAACAAATTCTGCTGGCTACAAAACAAATGTTTATCCAATTCCCTTTCAAATAGAAATTGTTTTCCAGATGTGGTTCCAGTAATTTTAATGCACAGTGGCGCACCGGTAGATTTGCTGCCTTACCCTTACCAAAGACCCGGGTCCCAGGTTCGATCGTGACCATGGGTACTGTATGAGTTTGTACGTTCTCCCCATGACCTGCATGGGTTTTCTCCCAGATCTTCGGTTTCCTCCCACGCTCCAAAGACGTACAGGTTTGAAAGTTAATTGCCTTGGTATAAGTGCATATTGTCCCTAAGGTGTGTAGGTAGTATCGATGTGCAGGGATCGCTGATCGATGCGGACTCAGTGGGCCGAATGGCCTGTTTCCGTGCTGTATTTCTAAAGTAAAATAAACTAAATTTGAAGTTTGTGCAGTATCATCCCTCCATCTCACCTGTCCAGTAAAGTAGTAATAATGCCTGCAGGCATTTTGAAAAGTACTATAATTTGCATTAATTAAGCTAGCCTATCCTTTCACTGAAAGATGAGAGCTGTGTGGATCTGATCTACTTCAGATGCATGCTTTACCAACTGTTGGAATATGCACAAAAGGTTTTTCCATTAAAGGCCACAACATGAGTCATCGCTGGAACACAGAGAAGTACTGATCAGCAAACTACCTCACCACTTTTGTGTGCATTCTAAATTGGGTATGGTGAAGTTGTGCCACATATTACACATTAAACTGGTTTATCCGGTTTATTTAACAAGAAAGCTTCAAGAGTTTAGAAGCAAGGAACTGCAGATGCTGGTTTACCAAAAAAGACAAAATGGTTGAGTAACTCAGTGGTTCAGGAGGCATTTCTGGAGAACATGTATGGGGCAGATCTGGACCCTTCTTCAGAATTTAGCAATTAACAACACTTTTGTCTTCATTGGTCAGGATGTTTGAGTACAAGAGTTGGGATGTCATGTTACAACTGTTCTAGTTATTCTGTGACCAAACGTGGAGTATAATGCACAGTTTGGATCACCCAGTGACAGGAAGGATGTCATTAAGCTACAATGGGTGCAGATAAAACTTCACAAGGATGTTATAGGGGCTGGAGGGCTTGAGTAAGAAGAGGTTGAACAGACTGAAGCTTTATCCCTGGATAGGCTAGCTTAATGAGTGTGGGAGGGTGATCTTTTAGATGTGTATAAGATCATGAGGGGAATTGATAGGGTGAATGCACTTTTTTCCCCAGGGTAGGGGAATTAAAAGAGGGGGCAGGGTTAAGGTGAGAAGGGAAAGATTCAAAAGTAATCCGAGAGGCAGCATTTTCACAAAGGGTGGTACGTATATAGAAAGAGCTGCCAGAGAAAATGGTTGAGGCAGGTACAATAGCATGCAAAATATTGGAGAAGTTTGGAGGGATTTGTACCAAACGCAGCTAAATGGATCTAGCCTTGTCTCCATGGTGTATACATATCTGATTCTACAGGCCAGAAATTGACTAATAAAAAATTAAGGTAGACTGTAAAACTTGGATCAAACTGATTCTGAATTATGAGAAGGGTCATATTAAAAATTGCAATTTAAAAGTAGCATAGTCTGTGGCTCTGCCTGTATTAAGATGCTTGTTATTTAGTTCAGCAACAATTGTGTGCTATTCAAGATGTACCACACTATAGATGTTTTGGGCGGCCGGGTTCGATCCTGATTATGGGTGCTTGTCTGTACGGAGTTGGTACGTTCTCCTCATGACCGTGTGGGTTTTCTCCAAGATCTTCGGTTTCCTCCCACACTCCAAAGACATACAGGTTTGTAGGTTGATTGGCTTGGTGTAAATGTGAATTGTTCCTAGTCCGTGTAGGATAGTGTTCATGTACGGGGATCACTGGTCGGCACGAACTCGGTGAGCCGAAGGGCCTGTTACCGCGCTGTATCTCTGAACTAAACTAAACTAATGAAATTGCATTAAATTATTAAAAATGTGGTGGAAATTTTGCTGAAGAATTGAGTCAGTTTAAAAAGTTACCATATATTTCCCACATGTGTTTAACAGTTTTGAGGCTTACTTGTTTATGCTTGCTGAATTGCCCAGGTCTCTATTTCAATCATGTTGGATAATCACTCTTGCTTTGAGTGGTATAATGGTCTTTAAAAGGAATTTGAATGTGGTCATTAAAACCTCCAAACTCTGCTGAATTTAGTTTGAACAATGTAGAAAACTTCACATCATGGTGGAATTTTGATCCCAAGCACTTTACACTAGATAGTAAAAATATCAGTTCATTGAAATTTTATAGCACAGGATGCCATTTCACGCATTTTAAGCTAGTCAAGCAAAACGAATTGAGGCAAATCCCACTTAACAGCTCTTGGCCTGCACCTTTCCAGTCACAGTTCTTCAAGTTCATCAATAGAATGATTGTGTCGGGAGGAGCTGCAGATATTGGTTTACACCGACAGATACAAAACGCTGGAGTAACGATAATCCAGGAAAAGCAACGATAATCAAAGAAAGATGATAACGAGATATAGAAACAATGAAAGGCACTGTATATTTCATTATCATCTATCCCACAGCAAACAATGGACCATTGTGGGCTCCAACTTTCCTTCATTATCGTTGCTTTTTGCATGTCTTCCAGTCACTTGTCTTAAATCTCACGTTTCCCTTCCCCCTGACTCTCAGTATAATGACGGGACTCAACCCGAAACGTCACCCATTCCTTTTCTCTGGAGAGTCTGCCTGGCCCGCTCAATGATTGTAGCCTGTCTGCACGAGGATCAGAGTTCCAAACTCTTTGCACTTTGGAGAAACAAAAAAACAATTGCACTACAATGCTGAGAACTTTATTCTGCACTCTCTTTTCCTTTGCTCTGCCTATTGTACTTGAGTTTGGCTCAATTGTATGTATGTTTAGTCTGATCCAATTTGATTGGAGAACATGTGGAATAAAACTTCCACTGTACCTCGGTGCACATGGCAATAATAAACCTAAATCTAAACTTGAATAGTTGCCTTAAATGTGTGGGTCTAGGTTATGAGAAACATCGCCATAATGATTACATATTGTACATTAAATATATTTCTTGAACGTGTGCAGTTATGACTGTTCAAATCTGAGCAGTAAAAGCAGTGACATGTCAGTAAATAAAGACCCTTTTCTCAACATGGCACCTGGTATGTATTCACTCCTCAGAATTCCTTTGTAATTGGACTGGAATGTCAGACAATTTGGTCACTTGAAAACAAATGTTGGAAAGCTAGTGATTTCATCAGTTGATTATTTAAGGGAGAAGTGTTGTTTGAAAATAACACTTATGTTAAGTGAAAGACCATTCTTTAAGCCAAACATTCTTTTCTGAAAACGTTAGTGTTGGGTGGGACTTCAGAAAATGTTTTGAGTTGAGAACAGATTCCCACTTGGGATCTAATGCATGCAATCACTGTTTCATTTCTGTGCTTTCTGTAGCTGTAACATCTGTTCAGCTAAGCCATCCCAGTGCTGGAATCCGAGTTATCTGCTATTGCACAATTGATGAAAAGTTACTGCATGGTAGGAATCCATTCGGCCCATCAACTTTTTGCTGGCTGTATCCGTGAGCAATCCTGTTCATCCAATTGTTTAGTTTAGTTAATTGTTATGTGTACAGTGAAAAGGTTTTTGTGTGCTGTCCGGTCAAAGAAAATACTTTACATGATTAACATCAAGCTATCCAGAGTGTATAGATAAAGGATCAAGGGGACATCATTTACTGTAAGATGAAGTATGATTGAAAATAGTTCAAAGGTCTTCAATGGGATCGATGGGAGGTCAGGTCAGCAATCTTGTTGCCTGATAACAGCTGGGAAGCAACTGTCCCTGAATCTGGAGGTGTGAGTTTTCAAACTTCTGTACCTCTTGCATGATGGGAGTGGGGAGGAGAGGTCTTCCCCCATATGCCCACGTTGTTTTTTTCCTTCTTTTCAAGTACCTTTTCCATTCCTTTTGACCATCACCATTGAATCCACTATTTTCCTTTCAATGTATTCTGACCCTAACCACTCACTTTATTCAAAACCAAAAACATAAGGTAAAACACTTTTTGTTTACCACTTTCATTCTGCCTTGTTCTATGACGTCATGTTTAGTTTAGAGAGACAGTGCGGAAACAGGCCCTTCGGCCCACAGAGTCTGCACTGGCCAGTGATCCCCGCACATCAACACTATCCTGCACACATTAGGGACAATTTTACATTAATACCAAGCCAATTAACCTACAAACCCGTACGTCTTTGGAGTGTGGGAGGAAGCCAAGGAGAACAATTCCAGTTTCTTAGAATCAAAGTTCTTTGTCCCTGGAATCACTCCTGTAAATTCCTCCCCCTGTGGTAAATTCTTCATATCCTAGTGTGATGTTCGGGACTGGACACAGTACTCCAGTTGTGGCTCTTAAAAGTGCATCCTGACTGCCGCTATTGTGTCGTGAAGGAAATAGTTCTCTTTTAATCACTTTCTTAACTTGCCCTGCTGCATTCAATGATGTGTGTACATAAACACCATATTGGCGTTCCTGTAGCCTTTCTAGAATTGTGTTGCGTAACATTCCATGTTCTACCTCCTAATAACCTAGTATTTGGAACATTAGCTGACCATGGCAGATTCTACTGTGTGTAGGTGAGGGGTAGAATCAGGGTTGGTAGGGAGAGTTGATTGAAAGTTGGAAATAATAAAATGTGATTAGTGTAGGATTGGTATAAATTGACACTTAATGGTCAGCATGTATCATGTGGGCCGAAGGGTCTGCTTCCTTGCTGCTGTGACTCCTATGTTTCCATATTTCTCTGGATTAAATTTCACCTACAGTGGGCCACATTGTCACTGGGGTGTCGCCAGTATGGTCGTGAGTAGTCTCAGTCGCCCAAAGAATCGTAGCGTTTTCTGGTTGCCGCTGGACCTTGAAATATTCAAAACATTTCTGTGACAGTTGGCTTGACGCCAATGAGCGTAGCTTGATTTCTCCTGATGTAGGTTCTGTTGTAGGTTGTCGCCAGGTGACGTAGGTTGTCGCCGGTGCTGACTTCGGTGAATTCTATTGCCGACTACCTACGTCAACCGGCGACAGGTTCCGGCGACTGAGTTGTCTTCAGTTGTTGCCGACAGGGTTGTATCTTGTCGCGGGTGGGCGTAGGTTGTCGTAGGTGGACAACCTAATGGGTCGCAGGTTGTCGATAGCCTGCTTTAGCTTGAAATCGACTGGGTGGTAGGTTGTTGTAGACCTTGTCGTAGACATTGTCGTAGGGGGGACCAGTCGACCTGCTACGACTATGACAGTCGCCAAAAAAATTGCCTAAGTGGTAGGCCCATTAGGTCAGATACTTTGTTAACTAAAATTTAGCACAATCCTGTCAAACAAACATTTTGAGCTGTTTTATTCTACTGCACATCTGTTTCATGCCTGCTTAGTGGTCATTGGGTTTGTTTCTGATTAATGGCATGAAACCAAACTCCAAAGGAATCTAACATGTAGCCTTTCTCGTTCTTGCCAGCTGATACATTTATGTTTCAATTGCTAAATAGTTACAGGCGACCCACGTGCTACAGTCATTTGTGGAAATATGTCAGTCAGTTATGGAAATTTACCCTTGCATACAACAAATATATACACAGAAATTTGAGACAGCATAAAATCCACATTTTCTGGATTTATGTGGGGCAGGAGGAAATAAATCAACACAAATGATTACTTTTTAACACGCACAACATACGGCTTCACAGTGTGGCCAGTTTTTCTCGAACCGCAACCCTCCTGTAATGCGGGGATGGCCAGGATGACTAATATTTTGAAACCGTCTTTGATACTCGCATCAAAGCTTGCAGTTGCGTGATTTATTTTAAACTACGAGCCAAGCCACAAGGTGATTTTAAATACTTCTTGCACAGAAAAGGGGAACCCGCTTCACCAAAAATATTGAAACGCAGTAAGATTGCTTTTGGATAAAAGAAATTGATCCTCCGACAGACAGACAGGCATCTTCCTTTTGGCTTCCCAACCTTTTCCTTCCCTCTGCTCTCTTGCTGGGAAAAAAAGCCATGCGCTGAAATGATCCTTTCAGGCAAATTTCCCACCTCCCCCAAGGAAATTTATGGTTGAAGATTAAGGTGAGAAGTGGAAGCGGGATAAGTAGATAGGATTTCAGTAAGATTGTGTTAACTTCTTAAGTAGCGCAGGGTGGATTGTACAAGCCGTTAAACTACCCATTTAAATCTAATCTACAATATGAGCATTTCCCATCTGTCATTTACTCAAATGTTGTGCCAGTCAGTAATTGAGGAATGTTAGTATTTACATGTTTACCTATTTCTGCACGTAACTCCTTTTCAACCTTCCATTCCTCAAGACAAACAAAATATAACACATGTTTTAGCTGCATGCATTTCATTACCAGCAAATTAATGTGGGTTTATGTGTGGTTACATTGCTGTTCTGTAATCTTGTATTTAATGCTTCATCTTAAAATGAAAACCCCTTGGAACTGACTCTTGTGTGCGTTTTAAGGGGCATTTTTCAGCATGTTGAAAAAAACGCCACGACCCAGCTGAGGCCTCGACTACTCTCGAGCATGAAGGATAGTTACAAAGACCTCCTACGACCTCGTGTCGACCATGCTGCGAGTATGAGTCGAGGGAAAACACTTCTGAACTTGCGGATTAGGTCGCCGCAGTGGGACAGACCCTTTTGGCTCTGATAATTAATGCATAGTGAATCTGCTGGATTTCAAATGGTTGAAAACTGGATGTGAGAAGCCTGTGTATATTAATTGTGCAGCAATACAAATCTGAGCATAGTTGAAGTATAGAGTTTCAGTGCTGCTATTTATATTACAATCTTGGATCCAATATTACCAAACCCATTCAGGAAGTCTACATAGTTTACAGGAGGCACTAAATTAATGTATTGTTGGAAGCTTTGGAGTTGTATAACTAGAAATTAGAGGGTAGATGGGTTTTGTAGATTTGAGTTCTTTTTTAAAGTCAAATCTCAGTTGGCTTTATTTTTTTCAAAATGGTTAAATGTGAATTGAAATGGGAAATTATGAAAGTTATTAAGGAATTTGGCAAACTGCCTCAATCCTAATGTGAATACCAACATTTTAGTGAGCTTATGTGTAATGTAATCAGATGAATTGGCACAAAGGGGTGAGGTCACTGAATGTTTTGTCATAGGACTGATGCAGGCATTTCCAGGTTTAGAATGAATACTTAAATTTGTAATGAGGTGGGATTTGCCTGAAAGGAAAATCTTTTGACTGTTTATTGAATGACATTGGAGAATGAAAGCATGCAAACTTTTTTTTAATAAATTTGTATAAACACTGAATCGCTCATCTGAATATTGATTATTGTTCATGCGAAACAATTCCTGGTTGGATCTTGGTTGTGACAGTGTTGGATTTGTTTTATTTTTGCATTGAATTCTCAACAGAAGTAGTAAGGTGTCCTGCACTATATATGTCTATTTGTTGATGTTCATGGAAGTATAAACTGCAGTAGAAAATTAAGGCAGGGGTGTAGTTTTGTTGAAAACTTCCTGTTCACTTCCTGCAGAGTATTGCAGCAATCTTGAAGCCGCATTTTCATTGTGCATTAGTTTTGTTGATGGTTGTTTGGGTAAATGCCAAAGTATTTGTTGGGCTATTTGATTTTGCTATCATCGTCTTAAAGTGTATGAAAGTGCTTTTGGAGAGACACTTATTTGCAAAATAAAAGATTTGAACTAGTAATTGAAAGATTGCCTACATTTCCAATCTAATTATAGTAAACTAATTTAAGTCCAGTAAGAAGCCCATGTTAGTCTGCTGGTGAATAAAGTCGTCTTTCTGTTTTGGCTTGTTATTACGGGTAAATTTCTCCCATCCTTGCACTATTAGATTTTCAGGCATTGAGGAGCTTGTTCTATCTCTCGACGGGCTGCTCAATTAGATTCTTTGACGTGCACGCTAATATTCCAGTTTCTCTCACTTTCTGAATAAACATCAATATATAATCACTATAGTCCATTTGACATCATACCTCACTCTGTTAGCTCTTTTCAGAACTTTTATTCCTAAGATTTTTCAAATGTCTTTTGAAAATAATTCGGCTTATTGGTAAGTCTGTGCTAATGAAAATAAGTTTAAAACCGATTTGAGTGCCTAGGCCAAACATCCCTTTACTTCCTGAAAAGCAAAGGGCACTAGCTTCTCCCCTTACATATAACTGTATCCTGTAATGCTGTATCCTTTTCATAGAAATCTTTCTTCCTCTGCAGTAGAGATTTGTGTATGTACGACTTTGGGTTAAATAGTTCCCACTATGTTTCTACTCGCTCCACAACTCCTCTGTTACTATCTCCCAAGTTTTGTCACAAGCTCTAAAACTTCACTGAATACCCAAGTATAATGTTCTGATCCACATGACCTCCCCACAGGACACCAGTGTGTACTTGGAACAATACACCGACTTATATCCATTGCAATGTTGATTCATTTATTGGACAGATGTTGGGATGGGAGGTGAGAGTTGGCTATGATATGATACCAGATGCTGGAGTTGAGATTTAACAATTTGCAGGCTATTTCTGTTTATTGCGGCAGTGAGTATTAAGGTACTGGCAGCTGTTCAATTCCCAACTAATGATTTAAGATTAAATTGGCAGTCATCATAGATGTTTAAACCAGCATTTTGTTTTTGGAGTCACTAAATTTGGTATAATTTTTTATTTGACAACATGGTATAAAGTACATTACTTTTTTCATTTTTACATGGAATGATTAATTTACTGGTAAATTTGACCATAGTAAAAAGCAGTTTGTTCAGCAATAATTAGTATCATTTAAAGGCATTGGAATTTGAATTTCACATTGATAAGTGTGACAAACTAACCGTGACCTTGAAAATGAACCTTTTATAGTTCATACATCACTTATTTTATAAGGCTCATCTGATTTTGTTGCTTAAAGTCTCGTGGGCAGAAAAGGTATGGCCATACTGCAAGCAGTTAGAAAGACTCACAGCCATTATCACACCGAAATTTTACAGCTGTTGTAAAGGCCACACAGAATGTTAATATTCTTGGTATTTTAAGTCATGAATTGCGCTTCGAGTACAAGATTTGGTGGCTTGATTCTATTGCTAGATTCCTTTGGATAAAGGGCTTTTCATTGGCCCGTGTTCACTGAAAAATGGTTAATCGTGATGAAATGTTTAAGAAGGAACTGCAGATGCTGGAAAATCGAAGGTAGACAAAAATGCTGGAGAAACTCAGCGGGTGAGGCAGCATCTATTGAGCGAAGGAAATAGGCAACGTGTTTCTTTTTTGTGAGAGACCTTGATAGCATTGTCACTAAGCTTGTTCTTCCTCCGGCAGGAAAATCTAGAACTCGAGGTTGTAGTTTTACGATGGTTCAGACATTAGTTGCAGTCATTATCACTCATACAATTGTGAATTTTTAGAATTCTACCACATGTGGCTACGGGTGCTAATTCAAGAGTGAGTTAATTACATTTCTTGGACTGTGGAGTGAGGCTCTGACAGTGAAAATAATACAGTTCAGTCTCATCATAGGAAATTGACTTATTCATGTCAAATCGTGAATATATCACTAACCTGCTGTTAGGTAATTCGTCAAGGATTGGTGTTTGATGTAAACTTTATCTAATTGCATGTCTTTGATAAGAATATGTAGTACTTGAGCTTTTCGACAATGTGTCCGTGCTGTCTGACTCTGCCTCTGCAGATAGCTTGGTAGAAAGCAAGTTGTAAGGAAGATATGGAATGAGTAAATGGGCAAGAAGGTGACACATGGAAATGTTCTGTGGTGAAGTTAGAAATGACCACTTTGGTTGTAAGAATTAAATGTTTTAAATGACTATTTGGGATTTGGAAGATCCTGCGGCCGATTTTAAGCTGTGCCGGGCGATGAAAAGCCCTGCGAACGGGCCGGTTCAAGCTCTATCATTGCTCCACCAGGACGTCTCCCTCCTCCAATCACTGTGCTCTATCCTCATTCCCACCCCCCTACTTCCACCTCTGACCGACACCTCCCTCATCCAATCATCATGGCCCCCCAACTGCCTGCTGACCGATGTCACTCTCATCCAATCGGCACCCTCCCTCGATCATCAGTCCCACCCCCACTGTCTCGCAGAAAGTGGAGAGTTTTAATAGATTTTCTTCACCGAGTTTCAAAATCTGGATTACTAAACATGGGGGGGGGGGGGGGGATTGTCCCCATCCCTCAAATCATGGGGGGGACGTGCCCCCCCCCCTCCCCCGGGATTTCCGCCCATGATTCAGAGGAAACTATGGTCTGGTTTTAAATATCTCTACACACTTTCTTGGCAGGAATTACATCTGGTTAAAGTCTGCATTGTTTTATTGTTGCAGAGTGAAGTGAGATCATTGCTGCCGAAGAGATGGCCCTCCCATTCAAGAAGGACCTGGAGAAGTATAAAGATATTGACGAGGATGAGCTTCTTGGCAAACTGAGTGAGGAAGAGTTGAAGCAGCTGGAAACCACCCTTGAGGAATTGGACCCAGAGGTGGGACTGGAATGTTTGACATTTGCCAGTGAATTAGTTTGGAAGTTTAAAGCTAAAACATCTGTTTTTTGGGAGAAATATTTGTAATGTTTAATTACCACAAATATTTATTTGTGTAGAATTTTGAAATTGAGATATAAGCCTTGTTTATAACCATTTAATTGTTTTAAAGTTTGCAAGTACTGCTTGTATGTTGCGATGTTAAAACAGGTTTGTGTGACTGCAGAGGAGTTCTTTATAAAAAAACTTGTATAATAGTTCTGTTCTCATTCTATCAATCTTCAACTATAACCACCTGGTTTCCAGATCTTATTTTGGCATTTTCCCAAAGCAACATCTGTAATAAACAATTCAGTAGCATGAAAGATTGTTCATCACCCAGCATCTAGAAGCACGCCATATTATTGTGCAGCACGAAAACGTCATATGGCTGATGTTGTAGTGATGTCTTATTCTGGGCATTTCATTGTCTCAAGATTGGTTCAGTTATAAGTTTTAATTAAATCATGTCGGTGAGTTCCATTTTAATCTGTGGTTTATACATTTATATTGGTCACTTGTTCAAATTCTGCCTACGCCTTCCTGCAAATGTTCACGATGAAAGAACAGTATTACCTCTGGTCATCTTCATTTCATCAGAATTGAACGGCTTAAAGCGTTGTCGATGAAGTTAAAGGAATGGATGGGGTAGTAATGGGGAGAGTGTGGATAATGTAATGCATAGATTGGAATTGATAGGGTAAATGCCCAAAGTAAGGGAATCGAGAACCAGACGTAGTTTTACAGTGGGGGTTTGTAACTTTTTTTACACAAAGGATGAGGGGTGTATGGAATGAGCTGACAGAGGAGGTAGTTGAGGCAGGTACTATTGCAACGTTTAAGAAGCATTTAGACAGGTACATGGATAGAATAGATTTGGAGGGATATGGGCCGAACGCAGGCAGGTGGGACGTGTAGATGGGGCATGGTGGTCGGTGTAGGCAAGTTGGGCTGGAGGGCCTGTTACCACGCTGTATGACACCAACACATCCTAAAGTGCTAATGGGACCAAGGATGTATTCAGAAGCTTGGAGGAGTGCTATGAGTACAATAGAGTGTAGCGGCCTGGACAAGGTCAGGAAAAGGCCAGACGCCAGGCAGGTTCAAACAGTAGTCTTTAATCCACACAGCGAGAGTACACCACATACACTGAGAGCACACACCCAGGGTCGTCTGGAAATCCCGTGGCAGACCAACGCCCCTGTCCCTCAATCGGCGAGGGGGATGATCTAAGGAGTGGCCTACCCCGCAGGGACCGTCACAAGAGATTAATTATCAGACAATTTTCCTTTGTTCACAGGGGTAAATAAAATTAGCAATGTAATTTTTGAATATCACGTTTGAAATGGTGTTGCAGTTAACTTCAATGAGGGAAAATTTCACTTGCCAATAATTTGCTTTTATGTAGAAGTGTCCTTGGGTGCAAGGTATGTCGACGTAATGATCCTCTAGATATTTAATCCACTAAAAACCTTTCTCAGGGTAGAGGTGATGTGTAAACAGTGGATGGTGTTATTGAGTAAACAGTTAATACACTGATCTTAGTTTAAGTGTGGACTAAATGAAAATGCATCATGAGTTTTTTGGCTTGTTTTCTTCTGACCCATCTCTATAATCGGTCAAATGTTTGTCCATGCATGTATAAGTTGTGTACATTCTGATTTATTTCAGGAATCTAGCTTTTTCATGTCTCTTAATCTCTAGAGACTGACATGGATATTTTTTCAGCAACGTGTTGCTGGGGGAAGGTTGGGGTGAGGGCCTTGAATTATTGGAGGGTGGATACCCTGATGTTTGTCAGACTGAAAGTTAGAGATGGGGAAGGGAGAATGGAAAAATAATTCCATGATGAGTGAACAGAGCTAGTTGTCACCAAAACTGAAGTGTTTCTTTTGATGGTAAGTAGAAGATAGAAGAGTAATGGTAGTTGGAGGCACAAGGAACTTGAGCAAAACACAAAGTGCTGGAGGAACTCAGCTGGTCTGTGAAGGGAAGCGTCTGTAAAATAAATTGGCAGGCAACAATTCTGGTTGGGAACCTTCAAGGCCTGAAGATTATTTCCGACCCAAAATGTCACTTACCCATTCCTTCCAAGGATGCTGCCTGGCTCGCTTAGTTCCTCCAGCACTTTGTGTAATTGCATAGTTGAGATGAGTTGAACAGATGAGTTGAGGAACATCAGGTTTGGGTGATAGAGGCGACTCTTGGTGATCAGGCACATATTCAGTTAGAGGCTCTTCTCAGCGGTATTCAACGCCTATACAACAACTGGTCTCTTTTCACTCCTACTATCTTCGAGAAATGTTCCCTGATTCATGATATCCTCATTTATTCATTCAGCTAAGTCTAAAATCTTATTCTAAAACATGCACAGTCTTAACAAAAGGCAAACCAGCCTTATTACACATGCCATTTACATCATATAATTCACTAGAGACAGATTCGTGTTTTGTCTGTCATTATTTCCTTCTGTTACTTAAGGTTAATGTATATTTGTTTCCAAAGTTTTGATCTTTTTTGGAAGGAGTAGCTTTATATGTAATATGTTTTCTGTTTAGACGTAAACTTATTTTCTCTCGTTTGTTCTAGCATGCGCTGCTGCCAGCAGGCTATCGTCAGAAGAACCAGACTGTCAAATCTCCAACTGGCCCCTTTGATCGAGATCAGCTACTCGGGTACTTGGAGAAGGAGGCCTTGGAATACAAGGATAGGGAAGATTTTGTGCCGTTCACTGGAGAGAGAAAAGGTACAATGCTAAACTTGGGTCCATCGGCTTTTACTAATTGTTTGCATGTTTGTGTCTTTGAGGGAATTAACAAAAGATGCATTGCAAAAGATTTTGAATCTTAACACTTTCAGTCTAGTGTGTGTAAATTAGGCAGGAGTGCAGCTGTAAGGTCAAATGCTAAACTTTTCTTCAGTCATTTAATCTTGATTTTAATTTTTTTTTTCAAATCCTCCATTGTGACATTTACAAAATATCAGCATTAGTTATTTTAATGTTCAGCATATTTGGCAACTAAAAATCTATTATACTGTTAACTTTTACATTAAAATAAAGCATTGACACAGAATTAAAATCTTACAGGATGCAATACTTGCAATGACTTGCAATTAGTTTTGCTGTCCATTTTTGATGGTTTTTAGACAATCAGTACACATTTATCTTTTAAGATATTAATTAAAGACCCCTGAAAAGGGAACAAAACTGCAGGAAGGGTAAAATCACTGAAACATTTTGTTAATGGAAAATGGGTGGTTCCTGCTGTTCTTTTTTGAAGAAGAAACAGACGTGAAGACGTAATAAAATTCAAATGAGAGTATTTGAATGTAGTACGTTACTGTCATGCATCAGGCATGCTAATTGCAGTCTTTAAATGTGCTGTAATTGAGGCTAAATATTTTTAAAAAGCTAATGGGACTTGGTACGGTTACTTCTCATTTAGGATTTTTCTGTTGGCAACAATTTGGGGTCTTGTATTTAACTCTTGGATGGGTTTGCATGGAAGTAAAACTATTACCTTGAGGTGAATGGCAATGCCAAAACATTGCTGATCTAAATGCATATTTAATGCTCTTCCAAGTACTTACTGACTGTTAAATAACATTGGCATTTCCAGCTAGTAACCATGCCAGATGTTCTCCGCACTCCTCAGCATGGAGAGTAAGCTTCCCACGACAGTACCCTGCTCTTGTAAATACGTATACAGCGAGCAATCTTTACAGGCTCCTATTCCAGGGCTTTGACACACATACCATAATTAAAGCCACATGTTTATCATTTATTATATATTAAAAACTAAGAAAGGATGGAAACTGTCTATTTACAATGAACTGCAGGCCATTGCAAGCTATGATCTTAGATTAAATCAGTGTTTGTATGTATAAATATAATTATGAAATAATTTTTATTTCTCAAGAATGCTGAACATTGATGTAATAGTATGTAACTTTCCTAAACACTCAAATATTCATAATTCTCATTGCAAACTTGGACGGTGGGATCCAGGCATTTTTTTTGTTGCAATCCTCAAGAAAATAGGTTATTTGGTTAGAATGTTGAGATTGAAGGCAATTTTTATTTTTTAATGGGAAATCTCACTTTATGTAATTTTAGATTCCCGAAGTAAAAGCAGTATGCACCTAAACGTTGACTTTGACTGTATTGACATTATTGCAAGTCTTTATGGGCTTTTCCTGAGGATGTTTTGGATACAAATTAATTTAATATGCAAGCTTTAAAACCATTCGGATTTTTGGACTCAACACCTCATTTATAGAATTTCAATAACATATTTTACACAATTCAATGGTTAAAATGCAGTGGTACAAATTATAAATTATTATGCACTCCATGCCTTCCTCGTTGCTCCACCCCACCTTCTGTGCCCCATTTGCACCTTCTACTGCTAAATCAAGTAATGAGCCTGTTAAGAACGTCACTTTGAAATCCTGCAACTTCCTTTGGCCAGCAGATTAGCAGTATTTACCGTTAGAATTGTTTTTTGAGCTTGTGCTTAAACCTAATGTATTACTACAGAAGTAAATCTCTAAATCTGAAGTCGAGGAAAGAAAAAATCGAAAATGACTTTCCGACAAGTAGTTCTTGACTAACTAGGTCTTAAATTTCATGGCTAGTAGAACTGCTAGAATCATATCTCACACCTTACAAAATCATGTTAATTTTGCTTTTTGATTTTATTTGAATGCATTTGTGAGAACCATCATTAGAAGTAACAGTGTTCTTTAGATCACTTCATTTCATTATACCTTGTGATTCTTTGGTTTTTGTAATCAGAAAGAAGTGGAGCAGAGCTTGTATATTAACTAACCTCTTGGTTAGCTAATAACCTGCACCAGTATTATTGGATTCAGCATTCGTATTCCTGGTGTTTATAAAACATATGTGCCCACTGAGTCCACACCGGCTGTTGATCACCCGTTGACATTAGTTCATTACACAGGAGCACAATTCGGCCATTCAACTCATCGAGTCTGCTTCGTCATTCAGTCATGGCCCATCAATCTTTTCCCCATTCTCCTGCCTTCTCCCTGTAACCTTTGACACCCTTACTAATCACGAATCTGCTTTAAAAATATCCCAAGGTTTGGCCTCCACAGCAGTCTATGGCAATTATCTCCACAGATTTATAACCCTGTTCTATGTTATCCCACTTTCGCATCCACTCCCTATATACCAGGGGAAACATAGAACAGCCAATTAGCCAACAAACCCTGACGTCTTTGGGATGTGGAAAGAAACTGGAGCACCTGGAGGAAACCCACTCGGTCACAAGAGAAACTGCAAACTCCACACAGACAGTACCCGAGCGGTGGTTCAATCCCAGGTCTCTGCTGCTGTGAGGCAATGGCTCCCTCAGCTGCAACACTGTGCCACCTCTTGCGCTACTGTATCGCAACTGATCCCCAACTACGCAAATTGAGACTTGTGAAAAGTATGCGGTTTTGGAATTAACTTTGCAGAATTGCTGTCAGGTTTTTGAAGCTCCAACGTTGACCATAGTTGGTACTTTTAGAGGTTACATTATTGGCTTCACTCACCTTGTAGAGCAAGCAGTCTCTTTGCTGTTATGTTAGGAACGTGTACCTCGATGAAATTGACTTTATTATAGCTTATTAATGCAATTTGAAGTGTGGGTTCAGCTGTTCTGATGCAAGCTTTACTTTTTGAGAAATGCCACTCGGTGAATACTACATATAAGGTATTAAGCCAATGAGTTTCTCAGTCTTTCCTGATATGAATAGCAAGGCCAAGTATGATAAACATTCAGAACACCAGTCATATTAATGGCAAAAATTGTATTCTTTGTCCTGAAGTCAAAATGTCTCGCTCTTCTGCAGAGGTAGTAGTGTAATAGTAGTACATTTCTGTAATGGAGAAACGTTTTAAGATTTGCAAAGTGCCCTTCTCATCTCTAGCCTCTGCGTATCTTGAATGTGCAACCATATTGTCATTTTATGTTTCGAAGTGGTACTATCAAAGGGACTCAATGTTGTATTGATTCCTATGACGTTATTTCAAAAGTAGGGTCTCCTTTAAGCAAAGTTCACTGTAAAGCTGCCCGTAGCAATGTAGTCCACATTGTCATTAGTAAGATCCAAATGTTGAACCCTGAAGTGTATGTTTGAACTACTTGTTATTCTGAACACATCTTAAGAGCCTGTCCCACTTACGCAATTTTTTTCGGCGATTGCCAGCATCCGTCATAGTCGCAGCAGGTCGCCGAAAATTTTCAAAATGTTGAAAATCCAGCGGCGACCAGAAAAAGGTATGACTCTTTGGGCGACTTCTCACAACCACATAGGCGACCTGCTACGACTATGACGGGTGCCGGCAGTCGCCAAAAAAATTGCGTAAGTGGGACAGGCCCTTTATTGTAAGATGGGCGAAGCTGGTCCTTAGCAGTTTGGTGTAATATTTGCAATTTTGCCTTCCAAGGCCAATGCTTTTACCCTGAAGTTTGACCAAAAGTTAACATTCGGAAATTGTAATAATGTGGGCAACTGAGGCCTCGTTTCCTTGCTTTAAATTCTAATTTCCATGATGTCAAGGCTAGCAAACCATTAGCCTTTACAATTTAATTTTTGTATTTACATTGCATTTATTCTTAATTTATGAAGATATAAATCCTATTAGTTTTGAATGGCTAACCCACCACTTAAAAAGTGTGCCATTTTATCTTTCTGGGATTGAAAGTGGTAATAGTTAAGTTATTGTTTGTGCTGTACTTATCTATTTCCCCATAGCTATCAATGTAGCTGGCTCTTAAATGTCTAATATAAATGGTCTAACAGGGCATTCCGTTAGGGATGTCCAATGAATGCAGTTTTACCAGCAACGCCCAAGTCCTGAAATATAAATAATTACAAATAAATTAAAACTCCGAAGCCCCAGGACAACATAGAATACCAATTTCTAGCAAAGTGGAGAATACACCTTAATTTCCTTCTACTGACTTGGTTTATAGGATTATCTCACTTTTGGAAGTGTACACAGTGTATCGTGAGTCTTGGACGTAAGGGGTTGGACAGGCTAGATGCAGGAAGATTGTTCCCGATGTTGGGGAAGTCCAGGACAAGGGGTCACAGCTTAAGGATAAAGGGGAAATCCTTTAAAACCGAGATGAGAAGAACTTTTTTCACGCAGAGAGTGGTGAATCTCTGGAACTCTCTGCCACAGAGGGTAGTAAGAGGGATTTATTTAAGGGGCTAAGGGGATCAGGGGGTATGGAGAGAAGGCAGGTACGGGATACTGAGTTGGATGATCAGCCATGATCATATTGAATGGCGGTGCAGGCTCGAAGGGCCGAATGGCCTACTCCTGCACCTAATTTCTATGTTTCTATGTTTGCGTGGGAACTTGTTAACTCAGCGGGCAGGCAGCAGCAGATTGTCGCTCATTTCAGTATCACCCCACCTACACCCCTCTGCTTCCCGGCCATGTGTGTGACCCCTTCCCTCCCCTTTCCAGCTCCCCGCCCATTGCACGGGCGCGGGGGCTTTGCACTGTCTTCACGTCGGCGATGCCAGCAGGTCAGTGCCAGTCACCGGAGACGTCAGGACCAACGGGACACCGACCCCCAGGCCCACTGCAAGCACGGAGATCCCAGAGGCCAGCAGCAGCCCAGCCCCGTTCCAACTCCAGAGGAAAACTGCAAACTGGCCAGAGACATCAGGACCACCAGAAGCTGCTCCCCGATGGGCCGCTACGGCGGCAAGTGGCAGTTCGCCCACAGCCCGAGCTGCGCCCCCTCATCGGGACACTGACCCCCAGGCCCACTGCAAGCACGGAGATCCCAGATCAGCAACTCCAGCCCAGCCCCACTCCAACTCCAGAGGAACACGCTCCCCGTAGGGACAGAAGCTGATGGTGTGCAAGGTACGTCTTGTTCTTGGGGTGGCGCAGCTCGGGCTGTGGGCGAACTGTCACTTGTCGCCGTAGCGGCCCATCGGCGAGCGGATTCCTCTAGAGTTGGAGGGGGAGGGGGGTATTGTGCTGTTTAATCGCCGGGACAGGGAGACACAGTGGCTTTTGAGAATGGTGGGCAATCACTTCCAAAGTTCTGCCCACACAGTCAGTACACCTCTCCTACACTTGTCTCCCACACTAAGATCATCTCGCAGAGAATGATCCCAGCCTAACCCTCCCTATTCTCTCCTATTCTGCAAGAAAAAACTACATTGAAGACTCAAACTCGCGATCGAGTAACTGCCGGGATCAAGGCGCAAACTCGCGACCTTGCGGATATGAGCCGTTAAAATCTACGCTAAAAATCTTCCATTCCTAAAGCCGAAAAATTCCGAATTACGAAAAGTGTTTGGTCCCAAGGCTTTCGGATAAAAGGTTGTGCACCTGTTTGGAGTGGATGGAGTTATTTATATATTCTTGATGTTCAGCTTTATTGAATTACCAGGAAAATGATAAAGGGACAATGGAAATCTAATTTATTAAAAAAAAATTGTCCCCTGTAGTTGATGTGGAAATGAGCAGGGACAAGCTTTTCAAGTGGTCTAGACCGATTTTTCCGTTATTTAGTGATATCCATTATTATTACTGTTTGTAGACTATTCGGCTTAGTAAAAATTTGCAGCAATTTAAATTGGTGGGTGTGGGATTTGTGCGCATAATTAGTCTAATAGTCTCATGCAGTACTGAGGTAATGTTGCATTATTTGAAGTACATTTTAAGATCTCGAATCAAGTCATAAAATGTGCCTAATCAAATAGATCTAAAAGACTCCATGGTGCTATTTAAACAGCAGGATTTTGAAAGTGGAATTTATTTTAGTAAGTTGGTCAATATATTAATCTTCGAGAAACAAGCAACGGTAGCTGCTGATTTAGCAAGGAAAGACGTAATGTGCTGGGGTAACTCAGCGGGACAGGCAGCATCAACATTTTATTTTATCTGTAACCTACACTGCCATTCTTTTTCTTCAACTGTTTGTCTCCTGCCATTGCTTGTGACTTACTGCAGTGCACTATTTACTTATTTATTTACCTATGTAGTATTTGTAAGAGCATTACTCACTTGCTTTGCCATGTATGCAAGACCTGATCTTTTTAAGGTACACAAACAGCTGGAGAAACTCAGCGGGTGCAGCAGCATCTATGGAGCGAAGGAAATAGGCAACGTTTCGGGCCGAAACCCTTCTTCCTTCGCTACATAGATGCTGCTGCACCCGCTGACTTTCTCCAACTTTTTTGTGTACCTTTGATTTTCCAGCATCTGCAGTTCCTTCTTAAACACCTGATCTTTTTAATTGTGTTTGACACCTGCACATAAGTGATTTCTTGTTACCAACACTTTCTACTCTGTGCTGTTGCAGTATATGGTATTTTGACCTTCAAGATCATCAATAGGTTAGATTAAAACCTAGTTTATTAAAATCTCTGACCAAGTACAGAAGGGAAATTTTAGCCTGTCTCCATTGCAACGCTCAATTTGTTTTGTTACCAGTACTCCACACAATGCAGCTCCAGTATTCATTCCTTTATTTTTTTCTGTATTTGTTTGTAATTTGCATTTTCAGTTCAATTTTCCATCTTATTTCATTCTAAAATACTCTCAGGATCCATTTTTGATTTTAAAAAAAACCTCCTCATCTCTCTGATAATTGCACCATGTTTATTTCCAGGGATGTGCATCTAATACCATATTTGTGAGAACATTTTAGAAACATTTGAAAACTAGGTTTAAATAGTGTAGCTACTAAATAATTTACATCTTATTCTTCCAAAATGCATAAGGTTTTGATCTGCAAATCTGTTTCCCACATAAATAGATTATAGCTGATTTACATCTTAAAGCATATGGTAAAACATACAGTTTATAAGTGGTAGGAACAGAATTAGGCCATTCGGCCCATCAAGTCTACTTCGCCACTCAATCATGGCTGATCTATCTTTCCCTCTCAACCCCATTCTCCAGTCTTTTCCCCATAACCCCTAACATGCGTAATAATCAAGAATCTATCAATCTCTGCCTTAAAAATATCCATTGCCGACCTCCACATCCTTCTATGGCGATGAATTCCATAGATTCCACCCTCTTACTAAAGAAATTCTTCCTCATCTCCTCCGTTGGTGCTAGCATCTGGAAAACACAGATTTAACTAGAGTATGTGTTGTGTAGGAAAAATCTTGGAATGGACTCTCTGAATTATGGAAACTTGTTGCATGCATTAAAGGGCATGAGATGCATGGGCTATCTGAGAATATTGCTGTATGCCTTGACCAGATGTATGCAGGTGCGTTTTTTTGTACATGGATTGCAATTGTTGCATGGCCTGTCCACTGTTACTGTGGTATTTATATTGAATATTTCTAATGTAAAGTATATTCTATTTCTCAAACCTTGCACGCTGTGCTACTCTGTGTTTTCTATTGACCGTTTTTGCTGGCTTTTGCTAACCAGTCCTCTCTGCTGCTCACCCTAATGCCAACCACAGGAGCAGCAGCTGCCATTACTTCAGGTGAGAAATCCCTCGGAAGAAAGACTTTCTGATCAATTATTTTTCCTATCATGTACACCCACACTCACAATCTCATGGGGATACCAACAAATTGTTTTTTATTCTTCTTGGTTTCCAAACAGCTGTTTAGATTAAAACTTAATTAACCTGTGGTTCTCATTTGGAGAAGCTGATTTTTTGACATTTAAAATGAGTTGCCTTTGCAGTTGGTTAACAAACGGATCCATCTTCAGTTAATGGGGAATATTCTGTTTGCTTTTGAGTTTGTTCTCATCTCTACCCCTAACATTTAAAGGATTGTTCATGATGTGTGAAACGTTCCTCAATTCATTTATATATGTTTTCGTATTCCTTTCCCACAGTTTACTAGGCCATCATTTTTTGTTTCTTTTTTGTGGTGTGTGGTATTGCATCTGAACTTGCATCACATCAGAAATGTGGACCTAATCTTAATGCCTTGTTTAAATATAACTTGGTGCAAACTAAACTACATTGGTAAGATTATTTCACAGTTCCATGCGTCTCTTGTCAAAATGACTGGAAGTTTTGCCATAAAATGGTAAATCAAGTGGTTATCAATATAATATTCTGTTAATGTGAAGCTACCCTTACATTTCATGTTGCAGGTATCTTGATATTGGGTTGCAGAATAATTGTTTCCAGTGACATTTCTGAAACTTTCCAGCATTCCACATCGACTAGCATTCCAGTAACCCATGTTTTGAATCCATCTGAATTAATGACAAGGTCACTGGTTTTAAATGGTGAAAGCAGTTCTTGCCAAATGATTAGTTTAATTTAGTTTAGAGATACAGCGAGGAAACGGGCCCTTCGGCCCACCGAGTCCGCACCGACCAGCGATCCCCGCACATTAACACTATCCTGCACACACTAGGGACAATTTACACCTTTACCAAGCCAATTAACCTACAAACCTGTACATCTTGGAAGTGTGGGAAGAAACCGAAGACCTCGGAGAAAACCAATGCGGTCACCGGAGAACGTGCAAACTCCGTACAGACATTACATTCAGGATCGAACCCGGGTCTCCAGCGCTGCAAGGCAGCAACTTTTCTGCTGCGCCACCCTGCTGCTGTTATGGCAAAAAAATTGATGCGTTGATATCTTTTATTTATAAATACTTAAGATGCTAGGGGAAATTACATTGGGACATTTGTGCTGCAAACTAATTGGTCGGGAATAGTTTTTGTAAATTGAATAAATTCCTACTGGATTAAGCTCTAAATTTTAAGGTTTAAGATTTGGAATGTGATAAATCAACTGATAGAAAATAGTGACTTAAGAATTAAAAAGATTTAACGTCTTTATACCAAATCCCATTCAAGTAATAATCTGAATAAATAAATTATACTGCTAATTTTAAATAGGTTTACTACTCATTTCACCACATTGCCCACTTCTGTGTAATTCTCACCATTTTTTGTACGAATATTTCAACATCCGTTTCAGAAATATCAGCAAAGAAAATATTTCTGTTTTCTGCCAAATCATTAGTACTAGTGGAGAGTATATGATGCCTGGCACGATAATTGACGGTGCAGGTAAGAGGCTGACTTAGAAATGGATTGTTTCTTCATCAATGTTGAAGAGAATGAATGGGTCATTCGTTGGAAAGTGGACCCAAATGTCACACACGTGACCAGAGGTCATCACATAAAGTAATACATAAAAAAATGATTGTAAGAGATTAATCTTATTCATTGCTATTTTCCTACCCACAGAACTATAATGCATGTCTGCTAAAGATACGAACGCTCTAGCTTTTTAAAATTCAGAGTTTGTAAGATAAAATTTGGGGGGGGGGAGAATGCTTCCGTGTGAGGTCACGTGACGTAACCGGTCATATTTGACCTCTGACCCTAAACAAACATTGTCAGCATTGTCAGCATCCTATAAAAATTTCACTTGATAAACTTTGAAATAAATATGAATCATATATATATATATACAGCACAAAACAATATACCTGTAACGCTTTCAGAATTAGAAGAGATGTAGTCCACAGTTTTCCCCATGGTTTTGGTCACACACATGACTAAGAATGGGCCAAATGTTTAATGAGCTAGGTGTGGTACCAGTCAAGTAGGTTAATTTGTCATGGGTGGTGTGAACCTCATGCCAGAGCTTCCTGAGTTGTTTGTTGTAGGTAATGGAACAGTTTTGGGCTGCTAGGCGGTGTAACACTTGTTGCAGGATGCCTTTTATGTTGCAGCCATAAAATATCTGGTCAAAAATAGGTCATCCCAAAGTATTTGTAGACAGTCCATAAGCTGTGGTGAACAGTAACACCCAGGTCTTTGCCTAATGTATAAGTTTACCAGTTGCAAGGGTAACTCCTTTAAAAAAAAAAAATCTAGATTTAAACATCGAATTGCCAATTGGTCCCATAGTTAATGAATAGGTGATTTTAATGATCTCCTTCTTGCGTATGGCGTGCACAGCCTAAAGTTGTAGGACGACTTGTTCTGTTTGTTCTTTTGTTTGCACGTTGGGTTGATTGCATTAGTCAAAACAGGGTGGACCACGTGAAGGTTGCAATCTTCCACCCCAATGATCTCCTGGTTTATTTTGAATTGAATTGAATACATTTTATTAGCCAAGTACGTATACGTACAAGGAATTTGCCTGGGTGTTTTTCTCGCAAGTAACACACGATATACAGTAGACAATTAAAAATATAACATTATAATTTACACATGTGAAGAATGCACCTTTTACCCTGCACGTTCTCCAAACCCAACTGCTAATGCATTTAACTTTTTTACTTCAGGTGTTTAAGGAACGTGGGCTGGTTCAATTGCTTCCATAAGTTATGAAATTGCTGAACCAATTAAATCTTGAGCTTTTTGACTGACAGTACTAAATTGGTTATAAATAGTTTTTAAAGCACCATAGTTCAACAGCCCTCTGCACGGGGAAAACTGTCATTCCCACATGATCTGCTCTGTACTCTGGCCTTCCCCATGATGCTAATACCTTCATCTAGAAAACCAATTGAAATAAACACTTCATGATGGACAAAAAATACGGCTTTGCCAGTGTTACCTATGGGAAGAAAAGCTGTTTAATTTTATATCCTGTGTTTTGTGTTGTTTTAAAATGGCTTGTTTTGAAATTTAAATGTATAAATATCTAATTAATGAGCCCTTATGTAACTGTAGGATTACTGTTCAATTTGGCATATGGGCTCGGTGTATAATCTGAAATAGCTGGCGAATGGGTTGATGTGGCATTGATTTGACCTTTTTGGATGACGAAAGACATTGGAGCAGAATTCGGCCATTTGGCACATCGAGTCTTCTCCGCATTCCATTGTGGCTAATTTACTTTCTCCTCTCCACCGCATTCTCCAGCCTTCTCCCTGTAATGTTTGACACCCTTACTAATCAAGAACCTATCATTCTCCACTTAATACCCAATGACGGCCTTCACAGCCGTCTGGTAATGAATTCCACAAATTCACCACCCTCTGGCTTAAGAAATTCCTCCCCACCTTCATTCTAAACATATGTCCTTTTTATTCTGAGGCTCTGCCCTCTGGTCTTAGACTCTCTCCACATCCACTCTATCTAGGCCTTTCATTATTCGGTCGGAAAAACAGATAGACTCGGTTATCTAAAAGTCTCACTATATTCTGAGCAGTGTTTAGTAATCCATTCTTGTCCCTACAACAAGGGATAATTGTGTTTTTTGTTTAATCTACAGATGGTAATGATACAAATAATTTCCACTGAATTTACTATTTGTTCTTCCTGATTATATTTACTTGCATTGAAATGGCATTTGATAGTAATCTTCTGCAGAAATTGCTCAGTCAGAAATAATTTGAAGTAATACTTAAAAGTACTTAGCTGGCTGTGTAACGGCATTGCTTACCAGTTTTGGAAACATTTTGGAATAGTTTTGCAAACATTTGCAAAAACAAAACAAAAAATTGTATCAAAATGTAGCTGTTAGAATAAATACTGAGGGAGTTGGTTCATTTTTTTTTCAATTGCATGTAAATACCTTTACACATTCTTATAAGTAACATGCTATAAAGCCCTTAAACTAGAAGTTGGGCAACTTATTTTAATAGAGATCATGAAACAAGCATCCTCCATAGTGTAATCGGCCCAAACATAGGTTTAAGGTGAAGGGGAAAAGATTTAATAGGAATCTGAGGGATAACTTTTTCGCACAAAGGGTGGTGGGTGTATGGAACGAGCTGCCAGAGTAAGTAGTTGAGGCAGAGGCTATCCCAACATTTAAGAAAAAGTTAGACAGGTACATGGATAGGACAGGTTTGGAGGGATATGGACCAAACGCAGGCAGGTGGGACTAGTGTAGCTGGGACATGTTGGCCGGTGGCGGCAAGTTGGGCCATGGGGCTGTTTCCACACTGTATCGCTCTATGACTATAATGACAAGCCATCTGTTCCGTGAAGGTGTTTGAATCCTGGAGAATTTTGTATTTGTATTTTGAATTCTGACCTTTGTTAGAGAATGCAGCCCAATAATAGTTTCATTCCATGCCGTAAAGATAATTTCTTTATAAATCACCTCCCACACACATGATCCCTGTCACAAAGGACAAAGGTAGCAGTGCACTGGAATACTGCCACCTGCAGGTTGTCCAATTTGTTGATTTATATGATGGGGAAATATGGTTTTCACCAGCACAGGGTCTGTGTCCTTGATGTCCCGCTATCCAGTATCTAGTGAAGTGGGGAGTACCTATATCTGGAACACTACAGCAGTTCAGGGTGGTAGTTTAACAATGTCACCTTGACGGCAATTGAGGTAGAGAGACCCTTTTCCATACGGTGAAAATGTCAAAATCTAAGAGCATAGCTTTAAGGCGAGAGGGGCAAAGTTTAAAGGAGGTGTGTGGGCTAAGTATTTCTATATAGGGTGGTGGGTGCCTGGAATGTGCTGCCCGGGGTGCTTGTGGAGGCAGATGCAATAATGGTATTGAGGCTTTTAGATTGGCACATGGACATGCATCTTGGCACCATGTTCAGCACGGACAGTGTGGGCTGAAAGGGCTGTTCCTTACTGGCCTGCACTGTACTTGGTTTATGTTGTAAGATTAATTGAAATATAATTTGTCACAGGAAAGTTATGGTTGCCCAAGCACAAACCGATGGAACAACGTATAGAAGAGAAAGTGATTCTGGATCCAGAACTGGAAGAAGCTTTGACCAGTGCATCAGATAATGAGCTCTGTGATCTTGCAGGTAAAGCATCTACAGCAGAACTTTGCATTTCACTCTTTGGTTTGACGATGGATGGCATTTGTGCAAAAATAAATATGGTTTGCTTTTTATAATTTAAAATTTGGCTTTAATAAACAGCAAATACCCAAATTTCACTTCTGGTGGGGGGAAATTTAGAGGCTATATTTATCTTGGGTGGGTAAGATATCAAGTTTTGTGACTAGAAATGTTATCCCCAATTTATGAATTAATAACTTGTGCAATCTAACCCCCGAGTCTGATATTCTTCCACCCTCAGGTCTTTGGTGCTGTGGGACTAAGAACTTTTCCAGAAAGTTGGATATAATTCAATTGTTTTATCAAGTGTTTATGGGGTAGTATAACATTTTCCTGTGAATCAGATGAGTTTAAAGGGAGAATGGGAAAGCAAAGCTCAGGAAGTTAGGAGGGAGTTTTGGTAACCGGACCTGGTAAACAAGTTGACAAAGAGTAAGACGCAAGAAACTCTAGTTGCTGGAAACGTGAGTAGAATACAAAGTGCTGGAAAAATTCAGCGGGTCAGGCAGCATCAATGGAGGGACTGTACAGATGATATTTTGGGTCTCAAGAATAGTCTCAACCCGAAACATCGTTTGTTCATTCCCTCCACAGGTTCTGCCTGACCCGCCAAGTTCCTCCAGCACTTTGTGTTGGGTACTGGATTATCAAGAGTTTTGTTGCATTGTATAAAATTGCATCATCCACTTGATGCTTTCATTTGCTGTAGTTAATAGACGTCATCCAGAGGCTTGAACTAACAATTCAAATCCTGCAGAATTTTAAACTTAGCAGTGATTTCTAATCTAGAATTTTAAAGAAGTCCTTACTTAGTAATTATGTCCACAGAACGACAGAAGGTATGCCACCTTTATCCAGTCTTTATCCAGTAATTAGAATCCCCAAAACCAAATTGTTCATTGAGTGTCTGGGCTGGCTATTGATCAACATGGAGTGTGCTATTTCTAGATATGCTATCGATCATTATTTATGGCACGGGTGGCGTTTATGTAGTCTTTCATTGTTGGCAGTATATAAAAATCAGGAGATTAACACCCGATGCCACAGTAATAGAATGTATTCCCCTAAATCTTACTGATCATTGTACAGTTCATGGATTTTTTCCAATGATCTCAAATACACTCAAAACATCTTCTATACTCAGACTCTGTCTTCATGTATCCATTTGTATGTTAGGGTCTGTATAATTTAAAACTATTTTTGATTTCTTTCCCACAGTACATGGTTTTGAAATTATGATTCTAAATCTACATTTAGCTTTACATTCATTGTTTGCATCTGGAGAATAATTAGCGGTGTGACTGACTTTGTGGCAAATGGTGAATTCCAGCAATTTGCCACGTTATAGGAACCACAGCAACTTACATTTAGCAGCGATGTACCTCAAGATTAAACTTTTAAATCCATACTTTGTGCAGCATATAAAATGTTTGAAAACATGGTTGATCTAATTTCAATTAAGGTAAGTTATCCATTCCATCCTTCGGTGGTGTGCCTCGTGTGTGTGTCATTCAAGGGAAAAACACTGACAGTAATTGAATGAATCAGTTACAGCCTTCCTAGTTTGTTACATTTATTTTGTAGCGTTGTTTAGAACTGCCTCAATTGCAGCAGACATTGTTGAAAGGTTATCAAACCTGTCGTTAAGATTTTATTAATTTGATCTTTCTTAATTCCAGCCATTCTTGGAATGCACACTTTGAGCAACACTCATTACTGTGATTCAATTGGTGGAATCAAAGGGAGGTTGAACAGTAAGTTGGAGAATTTAACTTGTTATATATCTGCTTGAAAATTAACTGTGGCCTTCATGCTGAAAGAATATTACTGATTTCATGGTATTCTAGACAAAATAGTATGTTGTGTAAACTAACATAAGAGCAGGATTTGTCTATACATTCCTTTGGAGCTTGAGCAATACAAAAGCTGCTGGAAGAATTCAGCAGGTTAGGCAGCATCTGACGAGGGAAATGGACTGACAATATTTTGGGTCGGGATCCTCCTTCAGACATAGTCCTACCTCAACCTATCCATTTCTGTCCGCAACTGCCTTGCCTCCAAAATTCCTCCAACACTTTGCGGATGCTGGAATCTTGAACAAAACAGTCTCTTGCATCAGCGTTTGGTGTTTTTTTGTTTTGCCGTTCCTTACAGGTCATAGCTGCTCTGATCTTGGCCTCAACTCTACTTTCCCACCTGCTTCCCTTCCATTACCGGTGACTTCGGCCCGATCGAAACTGCAACCTTGAACACATTTAGCGACAGCCTCAAATCAGCTCTTTGAGGGAGAGAATTCTATAGATTTATGATCTTCTGAAGAAATTCCTCATCTCATTTTGAAATTGTCAACCCCTTATTCTGAACCATGTACTCCCTGCTGTTCTGGACTCCCCCATTCTCTCCCACCTACCTTGTCAACACTGTCATGTGTCGTTCTTCTAAACTTCCAATATGTATAGGCACTACGGGATCAGTTGTTCTCTGCTTGCATCCAAGAGCCTTCTCTGAACTTCTCCCTCTAACTAAGGAGATGTAGTCTTGCCAAAGACCTGTAAACTTTTAAGTAAGTCTTCCAAATTGATCTACTCGATCTTCCCAACAATAAAGGCCAACATTTGCCTTGTGTATTACTTGTTGTACCTGTAAAATGTGTATTTCAATCTCTTTCCAACAGCATTCTAAAATGTCTCAAATTAAACGATATTCTGTTTTTCTGTTGTTCCTCCCAGGGTGGATTTAATTCACCAGTCGGTTTTTACTTGATCAATTTGTCTTCATCTGAAGTTTCATGTCCCTCCTCATAACGTGCTTTCTCATTGAGTGGTGCAGCAAATGTTGCTACAATACTATGTTTTGTAGTGAAGCGTGCCTCTGACCTGCTTTGAATGGTACCTTCCAGATGTTGTCAAAGGTGAGAAGGTGAAACCAGTGATGGATGAACCGCCCAACCCAACAAATGTAGAAGAAAGTTTACAACGAATAAAAGCCAATGATCCTGGGCTTGTGGAAGTTAATCTTAATAACATAAAGGTAGGAGTCCTGTTGTTCAATGCCATGGTATCAATATTTTTGAAAAATGGCACTTTCATTTAGCAGGCATTGACTTGAGGAAGTATTTTAGATCTTCCAATCTACCTATGACCCTTGCACTTTTTTATCTGCACTTTCTCCGTAGCTGTAACACTATATTCTGCACTCTGCTGTTCTCATTTGCACTGCCTGGTACACTGGTGTATGATAGGATTTGCCTCAATAGCACAAAACTATGATAGTACACTTGGCAACAATAAACCAATATCCAAGATATCCTGGCTTATTGCAATAAAAGCTGAAAAGCTACTTTAATAACCTTTTGGCACAATGATGGTTTCATTTATTAACTTTACTAATCATGCTAGACTTAGATTTAGCATTAGACTTATAGCAGCCTGTTACTCAGCACCAGAAGTACTCCTCAGCCCTGATGTATTTAGCAGAGGTTGTTTGCTGTAGAGACCCCTTGTTTTTCAGTTTAATGATTACCTATTTAAACTTGAATGCAGCAGGTCTGAGATTTTAGCAGATAGTTCACTGTAGTTTGGCATCAAGTCTTTGCCATGGTTGAGTTGGTCAAACTGGTTCCGATGATTTCAGCCAGACTCTTGTTCCTTGACAAGCTCTCCTCCTTTCATGCCTTTTACAGATGTCCAACTTAGCTCATATTAAATACTGGTTTGTGTAAGAGAGAAAGGACCATCTTTTTCAAGTGGATGATACCCAAGTAATTACTTGAAAAAGATGCTCCTTTCTCTCTTATGCAAACCAGTATTTAATATGAGGTCGACAAAAATGCAGTCTGAAGAAGGGTCTAGACCCGAAACGTTGCCTATTTCCTTCGCTCCATAGATGCTGCCTCACCGGCTGAGTTTCTCCAGCATTTTTGTCTACCTTCGATTTTCCAGCATCTGCAGTTCCTTCTTAAGTATTTAATATGAGCCAAGTTGGACACCTGTAAAAGGCATGAGTAATATGCAGTCAATAAATAGATCTCGACTACGGTTGTTATCTGTACAGAGTTTGTACGTTCTCCCAGTGACCACGTGGGTTTTCTTTGAGATCTTCGTTTTGCTCCAACTATGTACTGGTTTGTAGGTTCATTAGCTTGGTATAAATTTAAATTGGCCCAAGAGTGTGTAGGGTAGTGCTATGTGTGGGAATCGCTGGTTGGTGTGGATTCGGAGGGCCAAAAGGCCTGTTTCCGCACTGTATCTCTAAAACTAAAAACTACCATTCGAACAAAATCTAAAAAGCAGATTTTCTAGATAGTCAGGTTTTGTAAATATGGCTACAATGTTTGAAAACGGTTGCGTTGGTCCACGAATAAACTGGTTGAAACTAATGAGGACTAACAGCAGAGAAAGAACTCAATAATTTGAATTTGTCCTCAGAATATTCCAATTCCAACGTTAAAAGATTTTGCGGAAGCTTTGAAAAAGAATTCCCATCTGAAGAAATTTAGCTTGGCAGCGACCCGGAGCAATGATCCCATTGCCGTCGTAAGTTTTATTTTATTTATTGTGTATTTGTGAGAAATATTCTCGATTAGTTTGTGGTGAATTAACTTGATATTATGATCTAGTGAAGGAATATGAAAACTCGGAAGCAGTGCATGGATCACTCTGCCATCGATGCTTCCTTGCCTTTTAGCAACATTACCAGTCAAATCTTAGGCAGCCTGTACTGTATGATTCAGATTCAATTTTAATTGTCATTGTCAGTGTACAGTACAGAGACAACGAAATACATAGTATGCACTATGTTTATTTTAATGATTTGTTGAGTTGGATGATGTTTGACACTAAATCCTCAGCAATGGGGTTAATTTGTTTTTAAACACATTTTGTTCTGAGAAAACAAAGTGTAGTATTGATTTTCCCTCAGTCTGTGAATTATTAATTGAGACTGAAAGTTTAATCCAAATATTCAGCTGAGTGTTGGAGTAAGTCGAGTGGAAGAATAGGAAAAAATTGAAATTGAGCGGGATTCACAATATTGCAGTAAAAAGGGATCTATAAAGGGCCTGTCCCACTTACGTGATTTTTTTCGGCGCCTACCGGCACCCGTCATAGTCACAGCAGGTCGGCGATAAATTTCAGGATGTTGAAAATCCAGAAAAAGACGCCTGTATGGTCGTGAGTAGTCGCCCAAAGAGTCGTTCCTTTTTCTGGTCGCCACTGGATTTCCAACATTTTGAAAATGTTCGGCGACCTGCTGCGACTATGACGGGTGCCGGCAACATGGAGACAGGGGTTAAGTGAGTGAGCCGAGTTCTGACAAATGGAATATGATATGGGAAACTGAAATTTCATTTTCCCATCTTATATTCCATTTGTCAGGTAAGTTAACCAAATGAGAGAATGCCAAGCTGCGGGATGCAAATGGACCTGAGTTTCTTAGTGCACGTTAGAAGCTTTGTTATTGAGACTGCATCTGCTAACATTTATCAAACTTTTCAAAGGGTTTAGCAGATATGCTGCGAGTAAATACAGCACTTAGAAGTTTAAATATTGAGTCAAACTTCGTCACTGGTGTTGGCATGCAGTCGATCATAGATGCACTGAAAGAAAATGATACCTTAATGGAGCTGAAAATTGATAATCAGGTAAGCTTTTTAACAAATCATGATCTATGGTATACTGATAAAACACTGAAATGTTTTATGATACTTTGGACCTTAACTGAAATAGCCAAAAATGTCTGCATCAATTGTGAACCAATTTGTTGTGCATCTTGTTATGTAAATTTTCAATCTTAAAAAAAAATGTTCATGCTTTCTACCAAGAAATAAACGTTGCATCAACTTTTTCACTCCAACTTGTTATGGTATCTCTGTATGATTTGTCAAGATATATGGAAAATACATTGATCTATTTTTTTTTAATGCAAGCTGAATAAGTTTACTCATTTGAGCGTTTTATGTCATTAAAAATTCAATTTATGAAAATAGCTGCTAATTTGTAAATTTGATATTTTAAGTGTTAACAGTAATATTCAGTTACTAAACCAAACTGCTTTATACATAATCTCAAGACATTTTCTACTCCCTCTCACTGAAAATGTAAATTGAAACTGCATATTGTCACTTTCTAGAGGGAAATACAGAATTACCACCTTTTGTCATCCTTTCTGTCCAATGGGAGTTTGGTGGGACACTCCATTATGGAGAGGAGACTGTTGCCCATCTCTTTGCAGATTGTGGATTTGCTAAGGGTCTGGAGAAAGATGTAAAGATTTCCTTGTTACGGTTCATTGTGAACAGCTGCGTAATACACTACTCTCATCTGCGGGCTGTTCTGGGGACACATTCCAAGATGGACATCAAGTGCTGCAGGAAGACCATCAATTCGATGACACTCTTTGGTCTGTCTGAAATTCGTTGGTCCCCCAGCGCAGCGTGATGTCTGTCTCTGGACTGAGTGAGGTTGGAGCACCCCTCAAACAAGGGAAGGGAGACCACCCCAGGGGGCCATATGAGTGGCAGTAGTGCTGTGTGTAAAGGAGGTGATAACACAACGGGGTATAACACTAGCAATACTGAATGTAGAGCAGCACAGTGGCGCAGCTGGCAGAGCAGCGGCAGATACCCGTGTTCGATCCGAACCTCAAGTGCTGTCTGTGTGGAGTTTGCATGTTCTCCCTGTAACCGCGTGGGTTTCATCCAGGTGCTCAATTTTTCTCTCACGTCCAAAAGACGTGCGGGTTTGTAGGTCTCTGGTCTCTGGAAATTTTCCTTGATGTGTTGGGAGTATACGAGGAAGTGGGATAATGTAGAACTCGCGTGAACAGGTGTTTAATGGTTGGCGTGGACACGGTTTGCGTACTGTATCTCTAAACTAAACTAGAGGCACATGAAGAATGTTTAGTTTATTTTGTATTTATTTTAATTACAAATTTGGTTTATTTTTAAAATAAAATGTTTCTGCTTCCAGCGCCAGCAGCTAGGTGCAACGGTTGAAATGGAAATAGCACAAATGTTGGAAACAAACATCTCAATCTTGAAGTTTGGGTATCAGTTTATGCAGCAAGGTCCACGGGCACGGGCAGCTGCAGCCATAACTAAAAACAACGATTTACGTAAGTAAGATCTCGTCACCGTCCGCCATAACATAGAACATTCACGCCAGATATTTGGGCAGCTGTATAGACAGGAAGGGCTTATGAGGGCTATTGGCCAAATGCAGGAAAATGTAACTATCCCAGTATGCCAACAGGTTGGGCTGAAGGACCTGTTTCTGTGCCTTGCAGCTTAGGGATGCGGCGACTCTGGGAAACAAAACCACCAATGTTTATTCCATAATGGTGCACTTTGGAACATAACTACGTTTGGTTTAAGAGCGTAAAATGCTGGAAACATTGAGCAGGTCAGGCAGTATCATTGGAAAGAAACAGTTAATATTATGGGTTCAGAGCCCATCTTCAGAACTGGGAATCCTCTGGATCCTTGCCTAAGTGATCATTCATCATGGATAATAAAAGCTAAGTGCTGCAAATGCTGGAAATCTGCAATGAATGCAAATTGCCAGAAATACTCTTTGGCTCATTCAGGACCTCTGATGAGATGGGGTTTTTTTTCAATGTGAAATACTAAACTTAAATTTTACTTCTGTATATCTTAGAGTTTTGGAGAGATACAGCGCGGAAGCAGGCCCTTCGGCTCACCAAGCCCACACTGGCCAGCGATCCCCGCACATTATCCTACACACACACACACTAGGGACAATTTTCACATACACCAAGCCAATTAACCTACATACCTGTACGTCTTTGGAGTGTGGGAGGAAACCGAAGATCTCGGAGCAAACCCGCGCAGGTAATGGGGAGAAAGTACAAGCTCTGTACAGACAGCGCCCGTAGTCGGGATCAAACCCGGGTCTCTGGCACTGTAAGGCAGCAACTCTACCACAGTGCCACCGTGGCTGCCCTCTTGGTCTTGGCTGTGGTGTACATTCAGGCCTTTCAGGAAGAGAATATAATTTGTGTTCACAAGGCAGTCAGTCAAGCCATTCCTCTCCCAAGTTCATGACTCCAGAAGACATTGACACCTAGGAATTGGTTTGAGTAGTTTAACTCATACTGACCTATGTATTCTGTATTTAAGCTCAGCATTCAGAATCACGAAACAATATGAAACCTGGCATCAGGAAGTATTTTGGTTCAATAGCAGCTTGGATTAGCTGAATTGAATCCTGATGATCAAATGCTTTTGCCACAATCCATTCCCATCGCACAGTTGTTTGGGCCAGGCACTCACCATCCTCTGTGGAAAGAACTTGCCATGCACATCTGTTGGAGGTGGTGGTGGAGGCAGCTACAATCATGACGTATAAGAGACTTTTGGATAGGCACATGGATATTCAGGGAATGGAGGGATATTGGTTATGTGCAGGTAGATAAGAGTTGAAGATGGACACAAAATGCTGGAGTAACTCAGCGGGTGAGGCAGCATCTCCTGAGGAGATGCTGCTTCACCCGCTGAGTTACTCCAGCATTTTGTGTCTACCTTCGATTTTAACCAGCATCTGCAGTTCTTTCTTACACAAAGATAAGAGTTGATCTTGGTATAATTTTTTGCATTGGCATTGTGTGTTGAAGGGCCGGTTCTTGTGCTGTACTTTTCTATGATTCACCATGCAAGTTTTCTTTCAGTAAGGATATAGGAAAAGTACTCTTTAGAAACCCTGTGGTAGCATTCGTGCTGTTTGTTTGAATGGGAAACCTTGAGGGATCTTTGCTGCTACAACGTACCTATGAAACTGTAATTTTAGATTTCAATTTATTTCCCATTAACAACGCAATTACCCAAAAGACATTTTGTGTGAACCAAAGGTTTGTATTGCTGATATACCTCCTCTTGAAATCAGTCTACAAGGATACACTTTTACATTCTGAATTATTTTTGTTTCTGCTAGTTGCTGCCATCTTGATTCTTCTTCTGGAATGAGTTAGTTATTCTTCACGCACCTTTCCAGCTGTCCAACCACAAAGTTTCAATGGTATTAAGTGTGAGCATGAAACTGGAATTACTAAACTAATCACCAGTTTTCTGACATTGCACTAACTGATTTTGTTTGTTTTTTTACTTAAACTTAACTTCACTGCTTGACATATTTCTGACCAGTTAGAAAATCTGAGACTGGGTGCTGTTTGGATGCATGTTCCAATACTGTGTTGACCACGTTATAAACCTATAGAAGATAATAATAGTGCCTGCCTGTTCTAAGTGCTTGCGACTGTCTTTTTAAGCCTCTACAGTTACACTCTTTCTGTTTTTACTACAGTTCGCAAAAAACGAATTGAAAGAGATGGATATTAGGAGTAATCTGGACCCTGTGGCTGCCTGGTGCTCTATTTCATCCTATGGAAGATCCACTACAGTGTGTTGGGCAAGTTGCCAAGCCTGGGTCAAGGCATTCATATATTTGCTGTCTGGGTAGAAGGGAAACGACTGGAATTTAACTCCTCCACTGTTCTAGTAGTACTGTAACAGTATCTTTTACCCACAAACACACTTTCCTTTCACTTTTTTTCATGGAACCTCATAGCACCAAACTATCTTGTTATGCAAAAATATATCAGAGTAAAATATCCAGGACAGGAAAAATGTTTGACTTGAAATTTGCACTGTGCCCAACATCAAGTATTTTTTAATCTTTTATAAACTGTAATTAAAATCATGCTAAAATTGTAGTATCTTGTGCAGTTAAGTGTCATTTTTTGTACTGCACTTGAGCTTTCAATGTAACAAAGACAAAATACTTTTTTTTTTAAATTTTTGTATTAATTAAAAGCTGTAAAGAAGTTTGTCCTGGGATGCTGATTTGACCGTACTGTGCGGAGTTAAACCATGACCACTGAAGGTATCTATTGGTTTTTCCACTTGAATGGGGGAAAGACAGTCAAAGTCTTAACGTGAATAATTTCTTCTGACATGCTGCCAAAAAAGTTACTTACAAATCTTACATTCATTGATACTGTGCTGCAAATTGCATTTTACGACCAAGATGGTTTGCGTCAATGGAAACTGTTAAAACAAAGTAATAAAATACTTGTAGATAATCTGAATGGACTGTTAGTTGGCAAAAGTCATAACTGTTTAACCAAAGATCAATAAATCTGGACTTTTTCAGTTTTATGCTCCTAATGTATTAAGCATTGAAAACTCCATATATTTCCTGTGGGCAAGTTGGGTTGTATGGACTAATGAAGCTAATAGTATTCGAAGACATCTAAACAATGCTCACATCAGGTGTTAATGGTTAGTTTAAAAGAAAGATCCATGCCAAGCTGCACTGAAAGCTCTATGCAGTAAAAATAATAGTTTTTGCCCTCACAGTTTTTATCGACATTATTTTAAGGTTTGTCTACTGTGTGTATATATATATAAAAACCCTGTGGCAGCATGACTAATATAACAGGAAATATTCTGAATGCTAGAAAATCCATGCACATGGCCACATTTTGTGATGGGTTGCTCAAAGGATCGACTTGTGAATGCTGTGTGACAACGTGCTAGCTATCCCTTGGTGTTTGTGTGGTTAAGCTATGTTATGATAACACAATGAATAGCTATGTCATTGTTTGTAGGTCCATGTATAATGGTTTCCCTGTCAGCCAATGCATTGCATTAATGTGGTGGTTCTTTCAAACATTCATTCATATAGTGGGATTTTATAAAGAAAGTTGTTAACTGCTCAACTGTTTAAAATTTAAGCATAATCTTACAAAAGATTTTGTCTGATCATGAATGAGAATGTGACTTGTGGTAATAATTGTTCACCGACTAAATATGGATGGTGTGATGTAATTGTATCACATACCCTTATTTCTCAACTGGCAAAATGTCCTTGCAGGTGATGTAGGTGTTTAATGATTAATAATTGGTTACAATCAAAGTAAAATGCATATCTGAAATGATCTGTTAAATGAGGGAAGTTCATGTAACAAAAGTGCTGTGTGTATTTAACATGAACAGCATTCTACGAAAAAACTGAGGGGGAATAATAAAGTTTTTAATACTTAACCTCGTGTTTGTTTCTCATTTAATTATCGTTCAAAATCATAGGTTTTTGATATGGCGCACAAAAAAATTGATTTTGGGGAGCAGCATTAATGGGAAAGAGTTTAAGAAGGGTTTGAAGAAGGGTTTCAGCCCGAAACGTTGCCTATTTCCTTGCTCCATAGATGCTGCTGCACCAGCTGCGTTTCTCTAGCATTTTTGTGTACCTTTAATGGGAAAGAGAATTAGTTAACTACGTCAAGTTAAGTTATTGTTGGATGCTGAAGTGTTTTACGCTGAGGTACAGGTACAATGAGAATCGTGCTTGCAGCAGCATCACATGCACCTGTAGAGTAGCACAAATATAAAATAAAGGTAAACTACACATTGTGCGAGATAGTAAAAAATGACTGCAAAAAAAAACAAGGCATTAGTGCCAAACACAATTAGAAGGAAAAGTCCACAATTGGCAAAGGATCTGATAGTTGTAGGATGCTAGGTGTTCCTGTAGCTGGTGGTGTGAGACTACCGGCTTCTGTACCTCCTACCTGATGGTGGCAGCGAGAAGAAGGTATGGCCCGAAGGCTGGGGACCCTTGAGAATAAATGCCACCACCTTGAGACAGCACCTCATGTCGATGCTTTTGATGGTGGGCAGAGCTATGCCCGTGATGGACCAAGCTGAGTCCATCTCTCTGCAGCCTCTTGCATTCCTGTGCAATGAAATTGTCCCAGCAGGCCATGACACAACCAGTCGGCATACTTTCTACACTAAATCAGCAGAAGTTTGTTGGAGTATTGGCTGATGTGCTGAATATCTTTAAACTTCAAAGAAATTACAGGCACTGGTGCCCCTCTTTGTGTGACACCTCGGATGGTCCCAGGACAGATCGTCTGAGATGCTAACACTCAGCTGCAAACCAAGTTTAGAGAGAGAAGTTGTACACTCAGGTGGACATGCTATTAGGAGCGGATCAATGCTGGGCCCTTAACTATTCCCAAACAATATTCCAGTGGCACAGCAGTAGAGTTGCTGCCTTACAGCGCCAGAGACCCGTGTTCCATCCTGACTACAGGTGCTGCCTGTACGGAGTTTGTACGTTCACCCTGTGACCCGCATGGGTTTCCTCCGAGATCTTCGGTTTCCTCCCACATTCCAAAGACCTACAGGTTTGTAGGTTAAGTGGCTTGGTGTAAATGGAAATTGTCCCTTATGTGTGTCGGATAATGTTAGTGTGCGGGGATCGCTGGTTGGTGCGGACTCGGTGGGCTGATGGGCCTGTTTCCGGGCTGTATTTCTAAACTAAAAAAGGACAAACTTTTTCCTGCAGTTTTATTGCTACATTGGAGAACTGTTTGGGTTTGCATGCCATGGAACTGAAATAGCTCTAATCTGTCACCGATGATGTGTTGGGTAATTGTGACAAATTTAACCAATGTTATGCAAGTGAAATGAGGTAATTGATCATTTTGTAACTCTCTGTTCAAAATCCCAGATAGTTTTAACCCTTCAAATGCACACCCCTTTGCAATTAAATTCAACATTTTCTGTATTTGATTTGTCTGGATTCCAAAGTCTTGGAAATCTACTTGAAATGTTAATGAATTAAGTTATTTTTTTAAAAGATTAAGCAGCCAAGAAATATTTCTGTTATCCCCCTCTTTCCTCTCTCCCTGTCCCCTTTCACCCATACCCCTTTTGCCCATACCCTTCCCCCCCAGCGTTACATTTTATTTCTCTCCTGATCCGATTTGTCTCCTTGTCACCTCAAACGTTTGCCACTTACACCACCCATCTGCCAATCACTCTCCGTCACCTGTACCCACTTACCACCTGCTGGGCTTTGCCCCACTCCCACACTCTTTCTCCTTCAGTCTGAAGAAGGGTCACAACCTGAAATGTTGTCTATCCATTCCTTCCACAGATGCTGCCTGACCCACTGAGTTCTTCCAGCATTTTGTTTTTTGCTTATTATGCATTCCTGTTATTTAACCCCAATTGTTCCGGTCTATACGTTAACCAGTCAGAATATATTCTACAGTACATTTGTAGGTGTTAGTTAGAGTATATCTAACCGAGTTGTCCTACGACCAAGCAGCGGACTCTTAAATTGCACTTCCAAATGGTAGTATCACGCATCCTGTAAATAATGTAAAGGAATAATTTCCAGGTTCAAGCTTGGCAAATCTAGAACAAGATAATAATTGGTGTTCTACAGTTCTTGGTGGTGAGGTAGTTGAGAGGGAGCACAAAGATCTGGGCTTGGTGTTGGGAACCCTTGTCATTAAGTGACATTTTCTCTACACTTTCTGACGTACAACTAGTTACTTGGATAAGGTGCAGTGGAAGGCTGCTGTAGAAACAAAACATGTTCTCCACCTGTGTCCAGGAGAATGTGGTTCCAAGTAAAAGGTTTAATGCTCAAAAGCTACAGTATCCGTCTGTGAGAACATGCTATTTATGGTGTGTGGTGTTGGCTTGACTCCATGTCTTTGGATTGTTTCCAATCCAGAAGGTGACCTTGATCTAAGTACATGTGAACAGGTGTGTGCGTTAAACTGAAAGTTAAAAATTGCTTTCACAAACTCAAGACTGCAATACCATACAAATACGTTGATGAAAAAAATCAGCCACAACGTAATATACTGAAAGATGTTGGTGGTAAATAGACAATACATGACCGTGAGTGGCATCAGCATGGTCTTCATTCTGCATGCTTATAATACCAGAGAATTCTCAGGTTTGGCCTTTTCCACCTCTATAACTTGTGCATCCTTACCACCATCGAGAGCATCCTTACCAACTGTATCACAGTATGGTATGGCAACTGCTCTGTCTCCGATCGGAAAGCACTGCAGAGGGTGGCGAAAACTGCCCAATGCATTACCGGTTCCTCGTTCCCCTCCATTGATTCTGTCCAAAGCAAGCGTTGTCTGCGAAGGGTGCCCAGCATCGTCAAGGACTGCTCTCACCCCAGCCACAGTCTGTTTACCCTCCTACCATCCGGGAGGCGCTACAGGTCTCTCCGTTGCCGGACCAGCAGGTCCAGGAACAGCTTCTTCCCTGCGGCTGTTACATTCCTTAACTCTACCTCGGTGATTGCCAGTCCCCACCCCCCCCCGGACACTTCTTCCCCCAGAAAAATTGCACTACTACGACTATGTGGATATATATATTTATTGCTCATTATTCTATGTTTGCTCTTCTGGGGAATTCTAACTGCATTTTGTTGTCTCTGTACTGTACACTGCACAATGACAATGAAGTTTGAATCTGAATCTAATCAGGCTCAGCTTTATTTTCATTTGATCTTGTTTTTATTCTTTCAAATCTGGCAACTTGCCAGTTCTCCATTTTTAATAACTTGCCCAGGAGGAGCCTTGGCCTGAGCTACCCAGGCTGATATTGGTATTGGTTTATTGTTGTCATGTGTATCGGGGGAAACGGTGTCAAACTCTCAGCTGAATTATTGTAAGCAGTAATCGTTTTTAACTACTGCTTAGTTGGCAAATCCATGCCACCGTTTGATCAAGTGTAATAAATGCAATGTCGTTCCTTAAATACGTCTCTTTTCAACTTTTAACAAGGTATTGTGGGCAAAATTAAAAATGTATATTTATTAGCAGTGATGGCAAGAAGTATTTTTTCTAAATGAGATTTACCATGTCTCCACATTTACAAGGAGAATAACCAGATCATGCATCTGTAAACTTTTAGATAAGTGCTAATGGGTTGGAATCCTCCATCATTTGGGTGACGTAAGGTCGGTATTTCTGTTTCTTGTGTAGATGAAAGAAACTCTCAAGGTGATCAATCATTGGATGAAGTTGTGGAAAGATGCCGTGGCTCTAAACCTGGTCACGTCATCAGCTGTAATGTTATAAACTTTCAGAATTATTGTTGACTAATCTCAATCATGTTGAGAATCTTAGGTTGAAATTTTACATTTTAATGCAGTATAATACTGTACTAAGTTACCACCTAATATCTTGCAGCATGTTGTATAAATGGAAGTTTTCTCACCTATATCATTCTATTTTTCCCCTGACACAGATCAGAAACTCTACATTCAACAGTTCCTTGTATGGTTTGTCAAATGTTAGATGACCTGACTTGTTTCTGTTTCAGAGTTACATTCTCTGGGGATGAGGTAACAACATGGACAATGTCTTAAAACTCAGCATGTCGTTACTTGATATATTACACTCACACAGTGCGAATTGGAGTGTCAGGTTTGATTTGTGTACTCAAGTTCTGTACTTCTCCAAGTATGGTATTTTTCTACTCTACTTCATTGATCATTTTCCCTGAGCTCTGGTAACTGCAAATTGCCAGTTACGCAGGCTGAACTTACTCCAAGAACTTGTGTCCCAGTGATCACTTTTAACTTTTTCCAGAAAAGGGTAAAGGAACAAGCGTGTTGAAGGTTACAAATTCATCTTACTCAACTGTTGAAGAGTTAATTGCGAACTATTCAAACTCTAATCAGATAGGAGGCTCGTAATACAGTCAGAGAAAGTTATCATTCCTTGGAGCAATTATCCTCCTTCCTTGGTAAATGTAATGGATGACTCAAACAAACAAATAATTATCCACCGTTATGCATCTTTTGCTGTTGTGGTGGCACTGATGGGCATGCCAATTTAGGACAGATATCTTAACACAAAGCCCTGTCAGTCATAACCCTGTCAGAGGACACAAAATGCTGGAGTAACTCAGCGGGTCAGGCAGCATCTGTGGAGAAACGGAATAGGTGACGATTCAGTCATTTCAGTTCCGACCCGAAATGTCACCTATTCCTTTTCTCCAGAGATGCCATCTGACTCACTGAGTTACTCCAGCATTTTGTGTCTATATTTGGTGTAAATCAGGAGTAGGCCATTCGACCCTTTTAGCCAGTATCGCCATTCACTGTGATCATGGCTGACCATCCACCATCAGTACCCCGTTCCTGCCTCGTTGGATGAGTTTGCTTCTTAAATCAACCTATTACGTGAAAGCATATTGAGTGATTATTGTACTCTCATTGATAAAGAGCCAGCAGTTAAGCCTTTAATCAAGTTTCAGGCAGGATTTTAAATAGACAACCAGGAATCATTCGATGTAAAACCAGCCAGACAGTCGTCTAGATGCAGATCCGTCCGTGACTGACATTGGTGACACATTTATAGACTTTAGAGATACAGCACGTAAACAGGCCCTTTGGCCCACCATGCCGACCAGCAATCACCCCGTTATGCAAGCAATATCCTACACACTAGGGACCATTTACAATTTTACCAAAGCCAATTAACCTACAAAACTGCACGTCTTTGGAGTGTGGGAGGAAACCAGAGCACCCGGAGAAAACCCACGTGGTCACAGGGAGAACGTACAAACTACGTACAGGCAGCACCCGCAGTCAGGTTCGAACCCGGGTCTCTGGTGCTGTAAAGCAGCAACTCTCCCGCAGCTTGTCTTTTTCTCCAAGTAGAGAGAACTGTAATTGCTATCCTTCAAAGGGGTTCTGGAGGCCCCAGGAAGAGCAAGCATCGCTTCACAAAGACTTTTCACTTGGTGTCTAATATCTCTTCTCTCCAAACTCCCCCAGCTCCTCCCACCATTAAAGATTTAAGAAAGCACCACAGGACCAGTAGGTCACGTTGGGCCCGATTTGATATCAGCAACTTAATTACACTGTCATTGTAATTAAACATTGACTCAAACTTGCATTAGACAGTGCCCTAAACTAAACTCACTGGAATCACCAATCTTTCCCCTTTCTCTGCCTTTTTAAAATTACATTCTGACAGTCTGAAGAAGAGTCTTAACCTGCAACATCACTTATTCCTTTTCTCCACGGATTCTGCTTGTCCTGCTGAGTTACTCCAGCATTTAATGTCTTATCTTCATTGCAAACCGGCATTGGCAATTCCTTCCTATACATCCCTGTGACATCCCTGTAATTTGTTCTGAACCTTCCCTTTCCCCTCCACCCCCAAAGTCTATTTCAATTTATTCATGGAAGAATAAAACTTAAGACACCAATGGGAATTCAGGCGGAATTAGATTGCTCTTCATTCCTTGTGGTAATGGGCTGAATGGCCACCGTTCCTCACGAGCAAGGATTTCTTATGCTGGAAGGCACTTGTCTGAACCACAGAGTTATGTATCGCTTCATTGAAAGCAAATACCAGAGGGCGGCACAGTGATGCAGCGGTAGAGTTGCTGCCTTACAACCCCAGAGACCCGGGTTCGATCCTGACTACGGTGCTGTCTGTACGGAGTTTGTACGTTCTCCTCGAAACCGCGTAGGTTTTCTCCAGTATTTCCTCCCACACTTCAAAGACTTACAGGTCTGTAGGTTAATTGGCTTGGTAAAGCTGTAAATTGTCCCTAGTGTGTGTGTGTAGGATAGTGTTAGTGTGCGGGGATCGCTGGTCGGAGCGGACCCAGCGGGCTGTAGAGCCTGTTTCCGCGCTGTATCTCTAAACTAAACAAGAGGCTTCAGAAGCTTTGCTGTTGGTGTTCTGTGAAATGCAGAATCCCAAAATAAAATTTACCAGAAATGTCTTCAATTTGAAAACAAATCTGTGAACAGATCCAATGGGAATGGCAAATCGATGAGGTTTTGTTGATGATAACTCATTTGGGCTGATAATCCAGGGCCATTTTGAGTGGCTAAGAAATATATGAAGCTTTTAAAACCTTGACATTTGATCTCGATGTGGCTTCAATGCCAGAGAGATCCCAGAATTAACGTCACATTTCTTTTTTTATAAAATGAGTTCCAGGAGAAGTGAAATTGTTTCCCATCTCTCCCTTGGGTCACATCATGAACTATTTACTTCTTGTCTACTGGTCCTTGCCAGGCAGAGGCTTTGTCTGCACGCATAGTCATAGAGCGGTACAGCACAGAAACGGGCCTCTCAGCCCACCTTATCAATGCCAACCAAGTGTACCCATTTGGCCCATATTCCTCGAAGCCCTTCCTATCCATATCTGTCATATACTGACTTCAGATAGACATAAAATGCTGGAGCAATGCAGCGGGACAGGCAACATCTCTGGAGAGAGGAATGGGTGACGTTTCGGGTTGAGACCCTTCTTAAGTCTCCTTCACCCATTCCTTCTCTCCAGAGATGCTGCCTGTCCCGCTGAGTTACTCCAGCATTTTGTGTCTATGGTTTAAACCAGCATCTGCAGTTTCTTCATACACATATGCTGACTTCCCTCTGAGTGAAAAGGTTGCCCCTGACATCTATGTTAAATCTCTTCCTGAAGCCTATGCCCTCTAGTCTAGTGTACCTCATGGTCTTGTATACCTGAATGAGGTCACCCCTCAACCTCCTAAATTCCAAAGAAGAAGAATGCCACTGGTTTTTGAACCCTCTATTATCCTTCCATCAAGATTTTCAGTTTTCATCGATGAAGCTTGGGAAATTGGAGATGTTATTGTTACTCTGAGTTCAGTTTCTCTTCCATACCTTCACCTCCACTTAAGATTAACACCGGGAATGTCGCGGGAAATGGGGTCCAGTCAAGAGTCGAGTGTTTGAATGTCAAATGAAACAGAATCATAAATTTGATACTCGCAGAAGCATAATGTATCAGTCTATGCTGTACCCTTTTATTTTTAGTTATTTGGAGATATAAAATAATGAAAATTGTTTTATACAGATAGCACAGAGTCAAATGTTCAGTAATTTAGAAATTAAGTGCAGGAGTTCCTATAGTTAACAAATTGGTTCTCTTAATCTTGGGCAACATCAGAATGAAACAATCCAAAGGCCAATATGCATATTTGCGAGTTCCTTTGAAGCAGTGGTTTCATTTTTACTCTAGACATCGCACTGTAATGGAAGCCCCAAAATAATTGTGTTGGGCTTCCGATTTTAATGAGTTAATGATGCAAGTTTTCCTGACCCATCTCCTCTGTGATCTCTCAGATAATGGGCTTTTTACACGCACACAGACCAACTCCTCTCTGACCTTTCCACCCACGTGAAAATAAACAAGCAAGGTTCTCATATGTTTGTAGCTAATCTGCATGAAATCAGTTGATTCTGACTTAAAAGCTTGCTCTTTGTTTTTTGCAAAATAGAAATACAAAAGACATCTTTTTCTGACCCTCGCTGCTTTCTTTAGGATTTGTAATTCAGCTAGGGGGGATTTTACAGATGTTTACAAGTGACTTGTGATGGTATCAGTCGTGTGGGACCTCGGGCTGAATGTTACAACCCAAACATTATCCCGAGACGCTGTAACTGCAACTCACTCTAGTAGCATAGCAACATTCCTAACAAGAGTCAACTGGCTTCATCCAAGTCCCGATGCAGGGTCTTGGCTTGAAACATTGACAATTTCTGTCACCCTTCCACCACAGAACCCACTGAGTCCCTCCAGCAGACGAAATGTTGTAGTTCCCCCAGCAGTTTGATTCTTTCCGATGATACTTTATTGTCACATGGTCCAGTTTTATACGGCCATCGTAGAGTCTGTCCTCGCCTTCGCCATCATGATCTGGTTTGGCTCAGCCACCAAGCACGACATCCGGAGGCTGCAGCGAATCGTTCGATCTGCCGACAAGGTTGTTGGCTGCAACCTTCCCCCCCCCATACACTGCAAGGGCCAGGAAGCGAACGGTTAAGATCATCTCTGACCCCTCTCACCCTGGGCATAAACTCTTCCTGAAACGCTTCCCGAACTCCGGACTGTCAAAGCCGCTGCAGCCAGACAGCTTTTATCCACGAGCAGTAGCTCTACTCAACAGCCAAAAGTCAGTAGCCTCATTTTTCTCTGGTATTTTATTTCATTCTTCACGTTTCAATTATAATGTTTTATTTTTAATTGTCTACTGTATATTGTGTTGTTACTTGCGAGCAAAGCACCAAGGCAAATTCCTTGTATGTATACATACTTGGCTAATAAAATGTATTCATTCATTCAGATTTATTTATTCATTCATTCACGTAACTAGGTGCAGTGAGACCCTTTGTTGCTACATAAAAAGTACACAAAGGGCTCGCCACAAAGGTGCCGACAATTCCTCCGTTACCGGTACATACGACAATTAAACACTCTTGACTCTCTGGACTCTTGGGGGGCACTGAGGATCAGAGTGACCTCGTACAAGTCCAATGATCTCTGACGGAGGAAGTACAGACAGATAAGATGATGAAAGAAGAATATAGATGCTTGCAGGGAATATAAAAACAAGGAACATTATGGGAGAACGTTTGGTGAGGCCACAGCTGGAGTACTGTGTATAGTTTGGTGGGCATACGTGGTTGCATTGAAAGGGCTGAGAGGAGATTCACCAGGGTGTGGGCTGGGATGGAGAATTCCAGTTATGCGGAGAGGCTGGTTTGTCTTCCTTGGGGCAGGAGAGTCTGAGGGGGAATTTTTCGGAGCGTTTACTAAAACATGAACGGTACTGGGGAGATTGGGATGTGGGAGGAAACAAATGCAGTCACATGGAGAACATGCAAACTCAGCAGAGACAGCACCCCAGGTCAGGATAAGACCTGGGTCCCTGACACTGTAAAGGGCTGTCCCACTTGGCGATTTTTTTCGGCAACTGTCGGCGTCATTGACTGATGTATCAGGGTTGCCGAAAGATTTTGAACATTTCAAAATCCAGCGGCGACAAACAAAAATGTTGCGCCACTTGAGGAAACACCGCGCGGCAATACGTCGTCACGCCACGCCACGCCATGAATTTTTTGGTGACCTGACACGTCAGTCAATGATGCCTGCAGTCGCCGAGTGGGACAGGCCCTTAAGACACTGGTTCTGCAGGCTGCGCATTAACAGAAAAATGGAATTCATACTTGCTGCAGTTTGCAGGCCCATTAACACAATAATACACAGATAAATATATAATATTCAGTAATATAATAAATTAATAGCAGCTATACCAGATAATCAAAATAGTGCAGAACCAAAGTACTGTAACCAGTGACTCTCCATGGAAACATAAAAACATAGACAATAGGTGCAGGAGTAGGCCATTCAGCCATTCGAGCCAGCACCGCCATTCAATATGATCATGGCTGATCATCCAAAATCAGTGCCCCGTTCCTGCTTTCTCCCTATATCCCTTGATTCCTTTAGCCCTAAGAGTTAAATCTAACTATCTCTTGAAAGATGAGAGTTTAGTTTACTTTAGAGATACAGCGTGGAAACTGGTCGTTTGGCCCACCTAGTCTTCACCTGGCCTGTTTCCATGCTGTATCTCTAAAAGAAACTAAACTAAACTAATTATGCTTCTGTAAAGTTGGTGGTCAGGCCCTTAAACAGCTTAAGCAGCTTATTAGAAAGATGATCCACTACAGCCACTAACAGCAAGGAACAACATATCTTTGTCTACATAAGTAAAAGCACTAATAAGTACAATGTCCCACATAGATAGGCAAAGACAAGTTACATGAAGATGCAATGCATCAAATGAAGCCTCCTCCAGGGGGCAGCCTGGTGCAGGAGATGGCTTTATTAGATGGTGAGGAGACGATATTCATTACTTTTTTGAAAGAAATCTTCGGCTTGAAGTGGAGTTAATAAATTTATATTACTAAATTATTTTTTTCTCCCGTAATATCTAAGAACATCGGTTACTGGCAATTTCACCCGCAGATAAGGAGCCTTAAGCCAGATCAGTCTGCCAGAGAGACAAGAGGCTGCAGATTTGTAATTTGTAATTTATTTATTTAGAGGACAGCGCATATTAATAAACATTTACATGTAATACGCAAGATTGTAGCCAGTAGCTAATTTCCATCTTTAGTCCCTCTGGTAAACAAGGTAAACACATCACAACACAATCAATAAGAGAAGAGACAAAACAGAAGTCAAAAACAAAACAAACAATAAAGTAAAAAAGTAACAATAAAAGAGTACCATTGGATAATGTTAAGGTAGGTTTTGATTGCAGTTTTGATTTTGCAGTAACCATGTTTTTAGATGTTTGGTAAATGAGGTAAGGGTTGGCAGATCCCGTATGACGCATGGTATCGTGTTCCAGGTCTGCGACGCTCGATATGAAAATACTGACTGCCCAAAGTGCCCAAACATACAGACAGTCTTTGACATATTAAGATGTAGATCAGAAAACTGCAACCAGTTTGACACATTAATCATAGCAGCTGATAGGTCTTTTGCAGCTTGATGTTTGTTTTTGGCATGTACATACACAACTGCATCGTCTATGCTGGAGGCATAGAGTCATACAGTCTAGTCATACAGCCAAACTTGCCCCATCTACACTAGACCCACCTGCCTGTGTTTGTCCATAACACTCTAAACCTTGTTTAAACCTTGTTGAGGTACATGGAAGGGTTTCGGCCCGAAACGTTGCCTATTTCCTTCGCTCCATAGATGCTGCTGCACCCGCTGAGTTTCTTCAGCTTTTTTGTGTACACTCTAAACCTTTCCTATCAATGTACCTGTCTAAATATTTTTTAAACGTTTTGAAAGTACCTGCCTCAACTACCCCCTCCGGCAGCCCATTCCATGTACCTACCATCCTTTGTGTAAAACAGTTGCCCCTCTAATTCCTATTAAATCTTTCCTGCCCTCACTGTAAACCTTTGTCCTCTGATTGTTGATTCCCTACTCTGTTCTTTTACCTCATCTACAGTATTCCTCTCGTGATCTTCAGCAACACAAAGTATTGGAGGAACTCAGCTGGTCTGGCAGCATCTGTGGAGGGAATGGGCAGACAATGTTTTGGGTTGGGACCCTTCTTCAGACAGATAGAGGAGGGGTGAGAAAACTGCAAAGGAGAGGCAGGGGCAAGGCAAAGCAAAGCCTGGCAAGCAATAGGTGGACACAAGGAACTGCAGATCTGGCTTACAAAAAAAAACAAGTGCTGGAGTCACTGGGCAGGTCAGGCTGCATCTCTGGGGGACATGGATGGGTGACGTTTCAGGTTGGGATCCTTCAGAATTCCTAACCCGGAACATTACGTACACATGTGTTTAAGAAGGAACTGTGCAGATGCTGGAAAATCGAAGGTAGACAAAAGTGCTGGAGGATCTCAGCGGGTGCAGCAGCATCTATGGAGCGAAGGAAATAGGCAACGTTTCGACCCGAAACGTTGCCTATTTCCTTCGCTCCATAGATGCTGCTGCACCCGCTGAGTTTCTCCAGCACTTTTGTCTACCCATTACATACACAGGTTCCCCACATGTTACTCCAGCACTTTGTGTCTTTTTTAACCTTTGGGAAGAGCAGAGAAGCCTGGATGTTGGGGGCTTAGCAAAGGCACCTGCGACCAGCCCCAACCGTGGCGGGTAGTGATTGGGACTCTGAGCATTGGAGATTAATTTAAGTGTGGGTTTGGTTTACCATTGTCACATGAACAGTGATACAGTGAAAAGCTTTTGTTTGAGTGTTATCCAGTCAAATCAAATCATACTGTACAAATGTACAGTCAAGCCTTTCACAAGTAGGGCAAGGAGAAAAATATCAGAGTGTAGAATATTGTATTGCAGTGTTAATGTTAACCTGGATCTATAAGCACTGTAATGCCCCTGTCCCACTTAGGAAACCTGAACGGAAACCTCTGGAGACTTTTCGCCCCACTCAAGGTTTCCGTGCGGTTCCCGGAGGTTGCAGGTTGTTGCCGGAGGTTGCAGGTAGTGGAAGCAGGTAGGGAGACTGACAAAAACCTCCGGGAACCGCACGGAGACCTTGGGTGGGGCGCAAAGTCTCCAGAGGTTTCCGTTCAGGTTTCCTAAGTGGGACAGGGGCATGCGGCCACAAATCTACTGCTGCGGCATCGTTCCGCCCTTTGGTTTATAGGTCAAAGTGCCTAGAAAACATGAGGGAAGTGCGACCTCTAACCTTGTATTAAAAAAAACATTAAATTGGGAGAGAAGAAAAATCATACAATACTGAATATCCTTTGGGATCTCAGAGCAAGGAGAAGTGAAGCTGTTTCTCTGCTAGAGTTCTGATGGGGCCAGAATTCTTGCAATCTCAGTACATCAGGAATACGTTACATTTCTAAATAATGCAATGTAAAGCCAGCACATTAATCAGTGTGCACGGTTGCCAAGATGTCATTAGAGAACCAGATATCTCCACTGTGGACAGGAATAGCCGATGACTCAGCAGAGTGGGTTGTGTTGCCACGACAACGAAACCTCCAATTTTATAGCTTTGCTTAAATGCTTCAATGTTCGGTAAACATTTACTGCTGAGCTCAAATTAGTTTATTTGTTTACTCAACGCAGGCGGCATGGAGTTGTTGCCTTACAGACCCGGAGACCCAGGTTCGATCCTGACTACGGGTGTGTGCGTGGGTTTTCTCCGGGAGCTCCGGTTCCCTCCCACACTCCAAAAATGTACAGGTTTGTAGGCTAATTGGCTTCGGAACATTTGGAAATTGTCCCTGGTGTGTGTAGGATAGTGTTAGTGTGCAGGGATCGCTGGTCGGCGCAGACTCAGTCTTAGAAAACCTGAAGGGAAACCTCTGGAGACTTTGCGCCCCACCCAAGATTTCTGTGCGGTTCCCGGAGGTTTTTGTCAGTCTCCCTACCTGCTTCCACTACCTCCAACCTCCGGCAACCACCTGCAACCTCCGGGAACCGCATGGAAACCTTGGGTGGGGCACAAAGTCTCCAGAGGTTTCCGTTCCAGTTTCCGAAGTGGGACAGGGGCATTAGGCTGCAATTGCACCACTGCATCACTGCGCTGCCCAATGGTCTAATGTCGTATGGTCTGTGGTATAATAGCTATCCTCAGGAAATAAAACCAAGAAACCGATTGTGCAAAATTCTTTAATGTGCAGCGATATTAATTGCACTCTTTGATATAGACAAGCAAAGCTACCAGGAAACAGTTGCAATGTTACCCCTTCACGTGTGGATCTATAAAACTTGCATTAGATCAAGGTGATTTTTCCCCAGCATAATTAATATGGAGAGACAGTTCAGCACATTTCACCATGAGCTGTAGTTACATCTCTCCAACTTGTATTAATGTTCTGCTGATGAGGAAAGAGACTTGCCGTGTCCCAGAAACAATCCTTCTCATTGTAAGTGCAGTAAAATTAGAGTAGGTGAAAGGGGAGATAGAGCGGAGAGATTTACACCTGCTACATTTATTAAAGAACCATTTGCAAAAGAAATAGGAACATTTAATGTACCTCCATCTCTAGAAAAGCGATTAATTCCCTGAAGAAAACGGCACAAAAGTAACAGACAACTCATTTATGAGCGAAATATAAAGCGTTGGAGAAACTCAGCAGGTCAGGCAGCATCTGTGGAGGCAATGGACGCACGATGTTTCAGGTTGGGACCCTTCTTCTGACTGATGGGCTAGGGGGGGATAAAGCTGGAAAAGAGAGGGGAGATGATAGGTGGATACAGGTGAGGGGGGTTGATTGGCAGATGGATGGAGTGAGTGACTAATGGTAGAGGTGAAAAGGAGTCAAATGGAAGGAAGATAAGGAAATGTAAAGCCAGAGGGAGGGATATGGGTAATCGGGGACAGGGGGAAGGGAAGGAGGTTTGTGCCAGGCTTTGTCCCATCCCCCTCTCTTTTCCAGCTTTTCCCCTCAACTCAATCAGTAAGTAAGGGTCCAGACCCATAAGGACACCTGCCCACCCCCCCCCCAGCAGATACTGCCTGATCCACAGAATTCCTCCAGCACTTTGTGTTTTGCTCCCGACTCCAGTCTCTGCAGCTTCTTGTGTCTCCAGCTCAGGAAGGAAGTTGCCTTCTTTCACGCTATCAATGTCTGCCAGGCTGCACAGACAGCGCCTGTATTCAGGATCGAACCCGGGTCTCAGGCGCTGTAAGGCAGCAACTCTACTGTTGTGCCACCGTGATTAATGGTCGGCATGGACTCACAACGGACCTGCTTTCATGCTGTATCTTTGAATCAATCAATCATTAAAAGCATGGTTACTGATTATTCGTCTCATTTTGTTCATAAGAACCTGCGACATTCAGTTTGCTTTCTGGAATAAGAGACACACTTCAAGTATAATTCAATCAAACTAAAGTCCTTGGGGGATGTTTGGAGGGTGTGAAAAGTTCCCTTTTAAATTTAACTTCCGCTTTCTCTGTCAAATTCAGCTGAAATATTCACAAGCCCTGTTCCAGTCCCCCGAGTCAATCTTGAAACTATTCTAACAGTTGACTGTCCAAATACAGGGCAAGGGAGTGTCTTGACTTTATTGTACAAAGCTGCAAAAAAATATCTTTGTGTAACAGTGCAAAAATGAATTGGAGATTTGCTTAATCCACGATGGATTTTGTTGGAACTCAGCAAACAGATGAAACCATATTGGTTTTTGGTTGAAATTTTTACTTAATTCCTATCTAAACAAAACCTATCAAACATTTTGAATTACTCAGTTTTACCTTTGAATGATTCTCAAACTGAATGATCTTCCGTTTGTTTTAAGTTGACTTAAGATAAATTTGCCTTTCCCAATATCACAAGCATTTATACACCCAGCGCAATAATTATCTATAATCTTTCTGATGTTCGCCAACATGACGAATATTCATTGTGTCAGTGATATGGAGTGGCAAGCAGTCTTTATCTACATGTCACTTGCCCGGCTTTGTTTTTCCACCTCCCCCTTCCTCCCCCTTCCTCCCCCACTCCATCAGTCTAAAGAAGGGCCCAGACCCGAAACATTGTCTGTCCATTCCCTCTATAGATGCTGCATGACCCACTGAATTATGCTGAAGGTTCCACCATATGCAGTTTCTGTGTCTTTAGGTGTCAGTTACTTTTCTTCTCTTAAAATGTGAAGTGGCAGTTCACAATCTTCTATTGTTTGGCACCCATGCCATTTTTTTGCTGCATGATGTGATGTCATCAGATTCTCCGAAACATAAGAAATGAAAATTGTATCTATTATAATGTATTAAGATTTTTTTTCTCTGTGAATTATTGGAAGCATACAGACATACAGCGCAGAAACAGGCACTTCGCCCAACCTATCCATGCCATCATCAAAGCTAATCCCATTTGCCTACATTTAGCCCTTGTCCCTCCAAACTTTTGCAAAGGTTAGGCTAACTTGTACCTGTGCAAGTATCTTTTAAATATTATTTTACCTGCCTCAACTACCTCCTCTGACAGTTCGTTCCATAGACCCACCTCCCTCTGCATGGAGAATGTTTGCCCCTCAGGTTCCATTGACATTTTTCCCATCAAATTATGAAATGTTGTACAATTATCATATAACTATTAAATGTCTAATCTTTGATGTGGATGTGTTTGTTTGTGTGTGTGTTTGTTCGTGTGTGTGTTTGTTTGTGTATAATCACATCTTCTTGTAAAAACATATTCCGGTAGAGATTTCCCCCCTGGAGTCTGAAATCACCTTATCTGAAAACTTCATGCTTTATTTCTCGAGTTATTAATGAAAATGTTCAAAAATCTGACAAAACTTTGAATTTAAAAAGTTTTTTCCTGTTAAAATCATCCCTCACAGCTTCCAACACACTTCAATACAAAGTTGCAAGACAGGAACACTGGCAGGAACACTCTGAACTTTTCAGCTCAATGGCATCTCACAGCAAGTGCACATTTGCAACAATGTTGCCATCATAGCTCCTGGCAGGACAGGAGGGGGAGGGTCAATTGGTGTTGCACTTAAGGAGGTGCTATTGGGATTTTTATTTCAACTACAGTGCTGGGGGGGGCTCACGAGCTATGATCTTTGCCGAGGAGTGCTCAAATCTTACCTTCGGCAACTGGTTGAGTTGGAGGACCACACCTCCCCGGGGGGTACGGGTAGGGGACGGGTGCGTTGGGGAAGCAGACCCAATGGGTCTGCACTTGGTCTAGTCGTATTATAAAATGACAACATGGTAATTCTGCATCTCTTCAGTTTGACTTCTGAAATATAGTATTTAGTATTGAAATGTGCATCAATGTGGTGTACACTTGATGCCTCATTAGTTAAAATTAAAGCAAATGATTTTTGTTCTGTACAAGTAATTTCACTTTAAGTGAAGCTCTTAGGAGACAGGAGAGAGCAAGGATGCCAGTGAATTGGCAAATCTTTTGTAAATTGATGCTGGCTCTTCATGAAGCTCAGACAATGCATGCATTTTGATGCAATCGATTGACTGATCAAGAATAACAACTGAAGGCAAGGTTGGTTATTTTTAGAATGATGATGCACGCTAAAGTGGAGGCATTCTGACATTGGATGTAGAATGAACAATATCAAATTACCCAGCCATTAGACACTAACAGAATTTTTGTTCTTTATCGATTGAAAGATACAGTGGGGAAACAGGCCCTTCAGCCCTATGAGTCCATGCTGACCTTAGATTACCGTTCATATTAGTTCCATGTTGTCCGACTTTCGCATCCACTCCCCACACACTAGGGGCACTTTACAGAGGCCAATTAACCTACAAACCCGCGTTGCTTTGTGTTGTGGGAGGGAACTGGAGCACCAGCATCCAAGATGGCACCAGAGCCAGGCCACTCTCTGCCTGCTGGTCCCAGAAGTGGATTTGCAATCACTCATCATAATCACTCCACTCTTTTAAACCTCTACTCCAACAGTAGCATTCCACTAAACGTTATTCCCTTTATCCTGCATCTGTTCACTATGGATGGCCTCATTATAATCATGTATAGTCTCTCCGCTGACTGGGCAGCACGCACGCAACAAAAAGCTTTTCACTGTACCTCAGTACACGTGACAATAAACTCAACTCAAAACCCAAGAGGTGACAAAGAGAACGTGCACTCTGATCTGGTGAGTTTTTCCTGTTTTAATTCAAATTACCAGCATCTGCAGTCATATTAATTTTAATGTTTCAGAATATCCTATTCCTAGAAAAAAGTTACTCTGGAAAATTTAAAAGTTCGAATCGACTTATTTAAATTAATTTACGATGTACAATTTACTGAGTATGTAGAAGGAAGATTGTTTGTAATCTGATTTGACAAAGTTCTCTTCTGGATCATAGAACACTATGGGACAAGAAAAGGCATCAGCCCACAATGTTTGTGGCGAACATAATGCCAAGAACTCATATCTGCCTGCACATAATCCATATCCCTCCATATTATCTGCCTAGCCAAAAGCCTCTCAAATGCCACTATAGTATCTGCCTTAACTACCAGCCCAGGCAGTGCGTTTCAGGCATTTACCATAATCTGTGTAAAATATTTGTCCCACACGTCTCCTTTAAACTTTGCCCTTCAACCTTAAAGCAACGCCCTCTAGTAGTTTATATTTCCATCGTGAGAAAAAGGTTTTGACTGTTCTCTAAAAAGTTGCCTATCGATGCCTCTCACTTTTATATACTTATAAGCAGCTTTCCTTGCAAACTCTGGCATTCCAGAGAAAATATCCATGTCTGTCCAGAATAGAATAGTAGAATAGTTTCTTTATTGTCATTGTAACATGAACCATGTACAACGAAATTTAAAAATGTCAGCCAGTCAGTGCACCATTCAAACATTTCTAAAAGCTAACGATACATACAAGGTAAAATATTAAAAGATAAACAACTAAAATAAATATCACGAAAATAGCACGCATAAACACCCAACCCTCCATCCTTCTGTCGATTTCACAGTGTACCACAGTCCCTTAGTATGTCTCGCCCCTGCGTTCCTTGGCGGCTACATTTAGTGCTTTTATAGCAGTGGGGTAAAAACTGTTTTTTAGTCTGTTCGTCCTTGTCCTTGTAGATCTGTACCGTCTGCCTGACGGCAACAGTTCAAACAGGGAGTGTCCGGGGTGGGAAATGTCCTTTATGATACTCTGGGATTTTTTGGTGCAGCGGGAACTGTGTAAGTCCTCCAAGGTAAGGAGGGGGCAGCCGACAATCCTCTGGGCGTTGTCAATGGCCCTCTGGAGCGCTTTCCTCTGAGCCGCTGTGCAGCTGGTGTACCACACGCATACACAGTATGTTAGTATGCTCTCAATGGAGCACCGATAAAAGGACAGCAGCAGTCTCTGAGTGATGTTATTCTTCCTCAGCACACTCAGGAAGTGCAGTCTCTGCTGGACCTTTTTCAGCAGCGCAGTGGTGTTCACGCTCCACGTCAGGTCCTCCTCAATATGGATTCCCAATCTGGTCCAGCCTCTCCCATTGGCGAATACCCCAGGCATCATTCCGCTAAACAGTATCTGCACCCTTTTCAAAGCCTCCACATCCTTCTTGTAAAGCGGTGAATAGAACTGGACGCAATACTCCAAATGCAGCCTAACCAGAGTCCTATAAAGAGGTAACATGACTTCTTGACTCTTATACTCAATGCCCTGAAGCACACCATATGACTTATTTTTTCACTCTATCTACTTGTGTTGCCATTTTCAAAGAGTTATGAACTTGGTTCAGCACTGGGGCAGCACGGTGGCGCAGTGGTAGAGTCACAGCCGTACAGCACCAGAGACCTGGGTTCGATCCAGACTGTTGACGCCATCTGTACAGAGTTTGTACGCTCTCCCTGGGTCCGTGTGGGTTTTCTCCGTGTGCTCCAATTTGCTCCCACACTCCAAAGACGCACAGGTTTGTAGGTTAATTGCCTTCGGTAAATTTGTAAATTGTCTCTAGTGTGTAGGACAGTGCTAGTATACAGGGTGATCATCAGTCGGCGTGGACTCGTTGGGCCGAAGGGCCTGTTTCCATGCTGTATCTGTAATGTTTAGTTTAGTTGTGAGATACAGGGCAGAAACAGGTCCTTCGTCCCACCGAGTCTGCGCGACCAGCAAAAACCTGTACGTTTTTGGAGTGTGGGAGGAAACCGAAGATTTCAGAGAAAACCAACGCAGGTCATGGGGAGAACGTACAAACTCCGTACAGACAGCACCCGTAGTCAGGATCGAAACCAGGTCTCTGGCGTTGTAAGTCAGCAACACTACCGCTGTGCCACCATGCCATCTAAAGTAGTTTTCTGCAACTCCATAACAATTCCATCTTAAACATTTAAAACACATCCTCATCTGCAGTTTCCAGACAAACTTCAGGCACAATATGTAAGCATCTGGATGTTTCCTGGGTAACCACATACAATCATGTTTCATTTTACAGGTCCACTACAAAATCTTCTCAAAAGTATGCCTGCTTGGAAGTTTTCTCCCCAATACTTGGCATACTAGCGTAGCATTAGAGCTACTGCCTTACAGCGTCAGAGACCGGGCTTCGATCCCGACCACAGCGCTTGTCTCTAAGGAGTTTGTCCGTGACCTGTGTCGACTTTCTCTGAGATCTTCGGTTTCCTCCCACACTCCAAAGATGTATAGGTTGGTGGGTTAATTGGCTTGGTATAAATGTAAAATTGTCCCTCGTGTGCAGAGTAGTGTTAGTGTGCGGGGATCGCTGGTCGGTGCGGACTCGGTGGACCGAAGGGCCTGTTTTTGTGCTGTAACTCCAAACTAAACTGAACGACTCCATCAGCCTGGAGAAGGAAGAGTCCCAACCCGAAACATTGCCTGCCAATTTCCCTCCCCAGATGCTGCCTGACTCGCTGACTCGCTTACACCAGTATTTGGTTTTGGGCTCAAGATTCCAGCATCTGCAATCTCTTATTTCAACATGAGCCCCCGTTTTTTTTTTTAAGTTTCTGCTCTTGTTAGCTGAAGTGGAGGCGAAAACTGGGGATCTCTGATACAGATTACAGCCCACTATTTTCAGGGATGTCAACAGATGTCACTTTAACCCAATGGGGAGCACATTTTTTAACAGTGTCTGAAGAAGGGTCTCGACCCAAAACATCACCCATTCCCTCTCCCCAGAGATGTTGCCTGTCCCGCTGAGTTACTCCAGCACTTTGTGTCTGTCTTTGGTGTTAACCAGCATCTGCAGTTCCTTCCTACACAGTTTTCAACCTGCCTGCTCTCGATAATCTTATTGATTCCAGAGATTTAAATCTTAAATTTGATCTGAGGGCTAAATTTAAATTAAATTGAGGACCAACAAGTGCAGAAACTAAACAAACACACAAAAAAGGACAATTGAATTGATCATATTGGAAAAAAGAGATTGCAGATGCTGGAATGTTTTCTGTAGTTGAATTAAAGTGCAGGGGGGGTTAGTTGTTGAAAGTTGCACTATTGTACAGAACGTGTTTCCTTCTATTATTTATTATGTAAAATAATATGTGTGTTATGATTGTGTTTATAATTTGTTTGGTTGTTTTGTTGTTCCGCGGGCATTGCCACTTTTCATTTCACTGCACATCTCGTATGTGTATGTGACAAATAAACTTGACTTGACTTGACTTGACTTGACTTGGAGAGGCGGGCCATTCGGCCCGTCCACTGGATGCTGTTCCCGGGGTCATGCCGTGTTTTGTTGCCAACCTCCCCGCCTCCTGCTCCGACTCAGAGCGGCGGAGGTTGCGAGTGTGTGTGTGCGGGGAGCGGCTGCTGTTGCTGCGGGGAGACTCGGAGCTTCAGGTCGGTCTTCAGAGAGGGAGAGGGCGATGGCCGAGGCGCTGCCGGGGGAGGCCCAGGCCCAGGCCCAGGCCCAGGCCCAGCGGGAGGCCGGAGCGGCGGTGGCGGAGGAGGAGGAGGAGGCCGAGCTGTGGCAGAGCCTGGCCCGCACCAAGGCGCGCTGGTACGGCAGCACAGCCAGCGTGCCCGCGCCCCTGGCCGAGCGCTACGTCCGGCACCCGGTGGGCGGCGGCGACACGCTGCGGGGCCTGGCCCTGCGCTACGGGGTCACGGTGAGTGAGTGAGCGTGAGTCCGGGGCTTCGGCTGCGGCTAGGCCCGGGGGGGGTCAATCAGCGGGGGAGACACTGGACACCACATCCCCTCTTCTACCCACTCTCACCCCCTTTCTAATTTGCCCCCTCCCCAATCTGATCCCCCCCCCCCCCTCCCAATCTGATCCCCCCCCTCCACAATCTGATCCCCCCTCCCCTCCCACAATCTGACCCCCCTTCCCAATCTGATCTCCCCCCCCCCCTCCCCAATCTGATCCCCCCCCCTCCCCAATCTGATCCCCCTCCCCTCCCCAATCTGATCCCCCCCCTCCCCAATCTGATCCCCCTCCCCTCCCCAATCTGACTCCCCCCCCCCTCCCCAATCTGATCCCCCCCCCCCCTCCCCAATCTGATCCCCCCCCCCCCCCCCCCTCCCCAATCTGATCCCCCTCCCCTCCCCAATCTGATCCCCCCCCCCCAATCTGATCCCCCCCCCCTCCCCAATCTGATCCCCCCTCCCCCCCCCAATCTGATCCCCCCCCCCTCCCCAATCTGATCCCCCTCCCCTCCCCAATCTGATCCCCCTCCCCTCCCCCCATCTGATCCCCCCCTCCTCTCCCCATCTGATCCCCCTCCCCTCCCCAATCTGATCCCCCCCTCCCCCAATCTGATCCTCCCCCTCCCCAATCTGATCCCCCTCCCCTCCCCAATCTGACCCCCCCCCTCCACAATCTGATCCCCCCCTCCCCAATCTGATCCCCCTCCTCCCCAATCTGATCCCCCCCTCCCCAATCTGATCCCCCCCTCCCCTCCCCAATCTGATCCCCCCCCTCCCCAATCTGATCCCCCCCCCTCCCCAATCTAATCCCCCTCCCCTCCCTAATCTGACCCCCCACAATCTGACCCCCACAATCTGATTCCCCCCCAATATGATCCCCCTCCCCTCCCCAATCTGATCCCCCTCCCCTCCCCAATCTGATCCCCCCCCCCCTCCCCAATCTGAACCCCCTCCCCCCCCAATCTGATCCCCCCCCCTCCCCCCAATCCCCCCCTCCCCAATCTGATCCCCCCCCCCCCCCAATCTGATCCCCCCCCCCCCCCCAATCTGATCCCCCCCCCCCCCCCCAATCTGATCCCCCCCCTCCCCTCCCCAATCTGATCCCCCTCCCCCCTCCCCAATCTGACCCCCCTCCCCCCTCCCCATCTGACCCCCCCCCCCCCTCCCCAATCTGATCCCCCCCCCCCCCTGATCCCCCCCCCCCAATCTGATCCCCCCCCCCCCCCCCAATCTGATCCCCCTCCCCTCCCCAATCTGATCCCCCCCCCTCCCCAATCTGATCCCCCCCCCCTCCCCAATCTGATCCCCCTCCCCCTCCCCCCCCCCCCCTCCCCAATCTGATCCCCCCCCCTAATCCAATCTGATCCCCCCCCCCTCCCCAATCTGATCCCCCTCCCCCTCCCCAATCTGACCCCCCCCCCCCCTCCCCAATCTGATCCCCCTCCCCTCCCCAATCTGATCCCCCCCCCTCCCCAATCTGATCCCCCCCCACCCCCCCCCCCCCCCCCCCAATCTGATCCCCCCCCCCCTCCCCAATCTGATCCCCCCCCCCCCAATCTCCCCAATCTGACCCCCCCCCTCCCCCAATCTGAATCCCCCCCTCCCCCCCCCTCCCCAATCTGACCCCCCCCCCCCCCCCACAATCTGATCCCCCCCCCTCCCCTCCCCCCCCCCTCCCCAATCTGATCCCCCCCTCCCCAATCTGATCCCCCCTCCACTCCCCAATCTGATCCCCCCCCCTCCCCAATGTGATCCCCCCCCCCCCTCCCCAATCTGATCCCCCCTCCCTCCCCAATCTGATCCCCCTCCCCTCCCCAATCTGATCCCCCTCCCCCCCCCATCTGATCCCCCCCCCCCCCAATCCCCCCCCCTCCCCAATCTGATCCCCCCCCCTCCCCAATCTGATCCCCCCCCCTCCCCAATCTGATCCCCCCTCCCCTCCCCAATCTGATCCCCCCCTCCCCAATCTGATCCCCCCCCCCTCCCCAATCTGATCCCCCTCCCCTCCCCAATCTGATCCCCCTCCCCCTCCCCAATCTGATCCCCCCCCCTCCCCAATCTGATCCCCCTCCCCTCCCCAATCTGATCCCCCCCCCCTCCCCAATCTGATCCCCCCCCTCCCCAATCTGATCCCCCCCCCCTCCCCCAATCTGATCCCCCCCCCTCCCCAATCTGATCCCCCCCCTCCCCAATCTGATCCCCCCCCCTCCCCAATCTGATCCCCCCCCCTCCCCAATCTGATCCCCCCCCTCCCCAATCTGATCCCCCCCCCCCCCCAATCTGATCCCCCCCCCCCAATCTGATCCCCCCCCTCCCCAATCTGATCCCCCCCCCCCTCCCCAATATCCCCCCCCCCCCCCCCCCTCCCCCCCAATCTGATCCCCCCCCCCCTCCCCAATCTGATCCCCCCCCTCCCCAATCTGATCCCCCCCCCCTCCACAATCTGACCCCCCCCCTCCCCAATCTGTTCTCCCCCTTCTGAACTACCTCCACCCCGTCAATTCTGCCCATCTATCTTCTCTCACCCACTTCTGCCCCGGATCCCACATTTGCTCCTGGTGCTCCCCATTGTGCCACTTGCATCCCACATCCCTCCCTTCTGTTCCCCACATCCCCCTTCAAAATCCTCCTCCATCCTTGTACCCCTGCTCTCACCTTCTTCAGGTCCCCTTCTGCCCCCTCTGCACTGCCCCCCCCCCCTCCATTCCTACATTTGCTTCTAGTGTTCCCCATTATCCCACCTGCACCCCACATTCCCCCTTCTGAGGTGCTGTTCCTCCAATTTGCCCTGGGACTAACTTCATGACAATGGATGAGACCCAGGACAGATAGGTTAGAATGGGAAGGGGGAATTAAAGTGCTGAACAACCGGTAGTTCAGGTGGGTTGAGACGGACTGAGTGGAGGTGTTCAGCGAAACGATCGCCGAGCCTGCGCTTGGTCATGAGTTGTGGATCCTTTTGTTAGCTATCTTTCATTGATAGAATAAACGTTCACTGTTACTTAACTAACTTTTCAAAATAAACTTTTCTTTGGAGACCATGGATAAGTGAGGTTTTGAGTTTGTTTTGGTTTCCAGGTTTTGTCCTGCCCCTTCTCTCTTCCAGTTGTCCACACCTCATCCCCCCCCCCACCACAGCCAGAAGGTTCCCAACCTGAAACGTCACCTTCTCCACAGATGCTGCCTGACCCACTGAGTTACTGCAGAACTTTGTGTCATTTCTTATAAGCCCACATTTTCAGTTCCTTGTTTCTCTATTAAAACCTATTTATATTGCTAATATTAAACCATAGGCCTTAAATTCTTGCATGAATTCAGGTGGTGTACATCTATCATGAACTAAATTGCTACCCTCAATCAGTCCTTTGCCGTAAATAATTTGAAATATTTAAACTCTTCAGCGGAATTTTAATAACAATTTTCCTTGGGCTTCCTGTATTTAATTCTAAAGTGTTTCATACAAAGAGGATTAAAGCTATTGCGGGAACATTCGGTGAGTGTTCCTGATTTTCAGGGCAGAGAATAGAATGGATACCATAAAGCAACTAATGGCCTGCCAGGAAGCCGTTGCCAGGAAGCTGAGACGGATGTACAGTTATGTAGTATGAATATCTTTTTAATATCTTGTTTGGGGATATGGCATTTGTTACTGTGCAGATTTTGCTTTGTCTTGGTTGATGTCTTAGTCCAAACAAACTGCAAGACTCTTTAATTTAAGGCTATGGCTGCAGATTGAAATGGCAATGCGAGAGAAAATGTAGACAATATATTCAATAAGTACCTATAGTCTAGTTTGCTGAATTCAAAGTTACTAAATGCCCAAATTCTTTCTTTCCAAAGTTGTTATATTTCAATTTTGTTTTAACAATAATTGTACCTAGTGCTACCTTTTTCCAGAATTTATCCAGATCCTTTCTGAATGTACTTGGATTATGAGACTTGAGTAAACTTGAGTATTGATCTGGGTGGGTTTTTATTCTCCTCTGGAAAATTTTCAGCCTCACAGTTTAGTAAGCTGTCTTTTGAATTAGCTTGGCAATTTTCAATAGTTCTTCACTTTAACCACTATCCCCACCCCACCAGCAGCTGAATCATAGATGCTTTTAACTTTAGTCTGACTGTTACCTTTGTTTACCACTGCTCTCACCTTCTTCAGGTCCCCTTCTGCCCCCTCTGCACTGCCCCCCCCCCATACCTACATTTGCTCCTAGTGTTCCCCATTAACAGTTACCACTGTTTTCCTTTTCTCTTTCTTTCACCCATGCTTTAACCCATGGGTTAAAGAAAAAGAAAGCCTTGCATATATATCCATCGCTGCATTGATTTGATTTCAGCACCACAGTGCTGAACACCTCAAGGCTAGAGATCCATGGCGTCAAGTAACGTGATCTGGCCTGACAACATTGCATAGCCATCTGTCCTGTTGCTTTGCACAGCTAGGGTCTTATCGATTGTTGCAAGGCAACTTGTCACAGGCCTCACTGCGGACAACAGGCATTTTAATGTTCTGTAAATAGAATTAATGGTACTATTGCCTTTAGACTTATAGCACGGCATACCTGGAACCTACAGTAGTTTGGGCACAGTATTAAACCTATGTTTATTATGTGACTCAAATAAACCCCAGAAAATGCCAGACGCACACATTAGGCAGACGCAAAATGCTGGAGTAACTCAGCAGGCCAAGCAGCATCTCTGGAGAAAAGGAATAGGTGACATTTCGGGTCAAGACCCTTCTTCAGACTGTGAGTCACAGCTGAGTGCCCCCCACCCCCACGGACTATCTCCCTCGGATGGTCATGTCGCACAGACACATCTGCACTTTAGTCTGTTTTGACTATTTTACTATTGTAATGTTCCTTGTACAAACCATGTTCACGGGGTATCTAAACCTAAATTTTAGTAGTTTATTTAAGTTATGATGTCGGATGGAAGCTGCATACCCAAATCTCGTTGCACTTATGTGCAATGACAATAAAATATATTCTTATTATTATTATGAAAGGGAAATGAGAGATATAGGACAAATAGATGGAAGATGTGCATAAAAGCAATGATAATCAAGGAATGATAGAGCTCACAATGGTACTTTATTGGCTGTGGGATAGGTGATAACGAGTTAAAAAGGCACTGAAACTCAACAGGATAACAGTGAAACTAATTTCCCTTTCCCCTGAGTCTGAAGAAGGGTCTCGGGCCAAAACGTCACCTGTTCCTTTCCTCCAGAGATGGTGCCTGACCTGATGAGTTCCTCCAGCTTTCTGTGTCTTTCTTTGATTAAAACGAGAATCTGCAGATCCTACACACATTTTGTCTGAAGCACACATTAGGATGGGCAGCATCTGTTGAGAGAGAAACAGGATTGATGTTTTGAATGGGTGACATTTTTCTTAATCGGAGCTGAGAAAAGTTAGAAATCAAACGTTGGTAGTCAGAACCTATTTCTCAGAGTGGAAATGTCAAAGATTGTAGGGCATAGCTTTAAGATGAGAGGGGCACAGGTTAAAGATGTGGGGGGCAGTTTTTTGTACACGGAGGGTGGTGGATGCCTGGAATGCGCGATCAGGGATGGTAGATAGTGGCATTTAAGAGGCTTTTAAATATGCACATGGTTGTGCAGGGAATGCAGGGATATGGATCACATGCAGGCAGAGGAGATTAGTTTATCGTGGCATCATGTTCGACACCGACATTGTTGACCGAGCGGCCTGTGCTGTACTCTGTGTTTTAACATGTTTTAGGTTGCAGAGAATGCAGAGGAGTGAATGGTACAGGGAGTACAGTGACAGGGTGGATATCAGGAAAGACTAATTTATATAATTGATGGTGGTTCAACTTGTTAATTGTTCCTGATCTGCCCGGAGGTGAAAGTTGTGGGAAGTGATGAATGCAGAGGTGCATGTTGGTGGCACAACAGTTAAAGTGCAGGATTAATAGTTCAGAGATCTGAGTTCATGGGCTGCCGTGGGAATTTAAATTATATTGTGTGGCCGGCACGGTGGCGCAGCAGTAGAGTTGCTGCTTTACAGCACCGTAGACCCACGTTCGATCCTGACTACGAGTTTGTACAGAGTTTGTACCTTGTTCCCTGTGACCGGGTGTTCCAGTTTCCTCCCACATTTCAAATACGTACAGGTTTGTAGGTTTATCGTCTTCGGTAGAAATTGTCAATTGTACTTAGTGTGCAGGATAATGTTAGTGGATGGGTACTAGAAGTAAGGGAAGGGTGTGGGGAGAAAGGGGACGATGTTGGGCGGGAGGAGGGGGTTCCTCAGAAAGGTGTGCACATCAAGGGCAATTGGGGATGAGGAATAGATTCTTGCTTGAGATATCCAAAAAAAATGAATGTACTGCCTTCATGATTTACTACTGAATTCAACAATTTCCAGTAACCTAGAACCAAAGAACTGCAGATGCTGGGTAATACACAAAGTGCTGGAGTAACTCAGCAGGTCAGGCAGCATCTCTGGAGAACATGGATGTGTGTCTGCCTTTCACCTGCCACGCTTGGTACTGCCTCTCCTCTCTCCCCGCTTTCTTTGCCCCACCCTACAATCAGTCTGAAAAAGGGTCCCGACCTGAAACGTCACTTATCCATGCTCTCCAGACATGCTTCCTGACCCGCTGAGTTACTCCAGCACTTTGTGTCTTTCCATGGCTTTATCAGCTCGACATCCGACCATTGAAGAAACTGTGCGTTTCCGTTGTGCTTTGTAACGTGTCTGGCCTCACAATGTTCCAATTATTTCATCTGCTGTGCTCTCACCCACTCACTCGATCAGATCATTTGTTTCCCCTTTATACTTGCAATTGCTTTCAAGTCGAATGTATTACATAACATTTGCATTTTTAATTTGTGTTTTATGTCAAGTATTCAGTGCTTTGTCTGATATGCAATTGCCTTTTATGAGGTTTTTTTTTCGAAGTAGCTTTCATAATTGCTATTTAAATGATGACATTCTAAAATGTATCAGTGCATTCATATTGGCTATGATATCTTCTTGGGAATTCGGAGACCTTGCTTTCAGCTTGATGCACGTTGTTTGCTGTGGCCCAACTTATCCATTCCGACTAAGATGCCCCGTCTACGCCAGCCCCGCCATCTTGCAACTTCTAAGCCTCTGACAATTTCAAACTTGACCCAATGAGGTATGCATTTTTTAAATGTTCTCACTTTAAGGCCTGGTGTCGTGGTGTCACTGGATCTATGAAGTAGGGGTGGACCTGGATCAGCTCGATGGCATCTGCTCCTTCCACCGCCTCTCCATGCAGCTGCTGCAGGCTGCGCATGATCCTCTCACTCGCCCGGCTGCAGTAAGGCCCCTGCAGCCCCCTCTGCCCGCATGTGTGTCAAACTCATTTTGAAAATAATCCAAATTCTGTCCTCTCCCCAACTGGCCACAGGCTTTGTGCTGCCCGTGCTTCTTGCTATTTATTCGTGATGCTGAATGTACAAAGTCTGCTTATTCAGGCCTTGTGTCTGCAGAATGAAGAGAAAGGCTCGCTCCCCTTTGTTTGAACACTCCACGGTGCTTGAGATTCAACATGACCCAGGATCCTGAAGTAAAGGATTTCCGTGGAACATTTTTAGAATTAAAGACACAAAGTGCTGGAGTAACTCAGTGGATCAGGCAGCATCTCTGGAGAACATGCTCAAGTGATGTTTCGGGTCGGGACCCCTCTTCAGTCCGAAGAAGGGTCCCGACCCGAAACGACACCTGTGTATATTCTCCAGAGATGCTGCCTGACCCGCTGAGTTACTCCAGCACTTTGTGTCTTTTTTTGTAAACCAGCATTGCAGTTCTTTTGCATCTACATTTCTAGAATTGGTTGCTGGGGTGACCTATTATATAACATGAGTAGGTTCCTTCGCAGGAGTGCATGTTTTTTGTCATATGTAGTTGGGGGTCTCTGAATAGTGTATTGTACATTCAGTGTTTGTACACTTGAAGCGTTTCTGACAGAGGATATTCCTGTGTCTGCCTGGACATGTGGAATGGCGTTTGGCCAAATGCAATGACAGATGATGAATTCAGCACAGGAAATATTTAAGATCCTATTACAGATCCAGTGGCAGAAAAAGTTATTTAAGAAGCCTGTAAAACAGTACAATTGGCAAGTACCAAAACGGAACTTATAGCATTGACACTTATTCAAGATACCTATTTTGTTGCTTCTTAATCCTCTTTCCTAAACATCTTTTAATGGTTACCTTGTTCATGTTCAGAAGTGACAGGAGCAGAATTAGGCCATTCGGCCCATCAAGTCTACTACCACCATTCAATCATGGCTGATCTATCCTTACCTCTTAACCCGATTCTCCTGCCTTCTCCCTGATACCCATACTAATCAAGTTAGCCTCTCCAGCAATGCTTCTCCAGGTGGGAATTTCTGTTTGATTTCCATTTTGTTTTAATCCTTGAACAATTTGTCTGAATCATCTTTAAGAGTTCTCTTTGTGGTTGTTTCAATCCTAGTCAAATAATCTTAAAGACATGTCTAACTTCCATAACCTTTCTTCCTTGCTTGTACCATTTCAAGGACAATCACTCTCCTAATAGATAGGAAAGGATGAGAGGGATACCAAGAACCAGAGGACATGGGTTTCAGGTGAGAGTGGAAAGATTTGATAGGAACCTGAGGGGGAACACAGAGGGTGGTGGGTATATGGAACGAGCTGCTAGAGGAGGTAGTAGAGGCAGGTATGATAGCCACATTTAAAATAATGGTTACAACATAGCAGTATGAACGTTGAATTTTCTAAGTTTAGATAACTTCTACATGCACTCTCCTCTGCCTTTCCTTGCATTACACCTCTTTCCCTCCCCCCTACTCCCCCTCCAAACCAAAATGTATAAAAATGTCCTTTATTAAAATCTGACAATGTGCACTTTAACCACATGTGATTTTTTTTTTCTATTACAAATCTCAAATTGTGGAATACAGAGGCAAATAAATATATGATGGGTCTTTGTCCCAAACTTTATGGAGGGCACTGTAACTACATTCGGATAATGCATTTGATGTAAGAATAATCGTGATTAGTTAAGCCTCCGTTTATGTGAGCTTTGTTGCGGACTTCTTGCGTTCAAGGTAATGTGGATGAAGCTTAGTACAGCTTTCAGACTTGGATCGATATAGATCACCATGCAGTCTGCAGCATCATATATCTTGGATTTTGCCACCATTCCTCCTGGGATCTGAAATTATTGATTGATGTTACATAAAGACTCCATTCAAGATTTTAAAACCATTTGCAGTTGACCATTTATTTAGTTTTACAATTTCAATTCTGTGAAACCCAAAAGGAAGGATCACAGTCACTCTCTAATGAAACGTGGAACAATTCAGTGTGTAGGAAGGAACTGACTGACCCACTGACCCACTGAGTTATTCCAGCATTTTGTGTCTATCTGTTGGTTTAAACCGAAGATAGACACAAAAAGCTGGAGTAACTCAGTAGGTCAGGCAGCATCTCCAGAGAAAAACAATGGGTGACGTTTCAGATCGAGACCCTTCTTCAGACTGACGATGTCTCCCCATAACCACTGGCATTTTCCTGAGAAAACAAGTCAAGTCTGTCCAAACTCTCCCTGGAGCTAATCCAGGCATAATTCTGGAAAACGTACTCTGCACCTTTTCAAAACCTCTCCAATCTTTCTTGTAATGGAGCAACCAGAACTACACACAATACTCCAAACAAAGCCTAAACAAAGTCCTATTATACTGTATCATGACTTCCTGATGTTTATGACCTATGAAAGTAAGCATGCCATATGCCTTCTATACCACACTATCTACATATTTTGCCACTTTCAGGGAGTTATGAACTTGGACCACAGGATTTCTGAGTACATCATTACTCTTTAGGGTCCTACCATTAATTGTATATTTTCCCCTTACATTTGTCCTCCCAAATTGCAACACCTCACACTTGCATGAATTAAACTCCATCTGCCATTTTTCCGCTCATTTCTGTAGCTGACATATATCCCGCTGTATACTTTTGACAGCCTCCCTCTCAGTTCGCGACCCCAGGAATCTTGATGCTGAAGATTCCTCTCCAATAGTTTTCCTACCACTGACGTGAGGCTCACCAGCCTATAATTCCCTGGATTCTCTCTCCTACCCTTCTTAAAGAAAGGAACGACATTACCTACTCTCCATTCCTCCAGGACTTTGCCTGTGACTAGAGAAGACACAAAGATCTTCATAAAGGCTCTTGCAATCTCCTCTCTTGCCTCTCAATAACATGAAATAGATCCTATCAGGTCCCGGGGATTTATCTACCTTAAAATGCTCTTCAAGAGCCTCAACACCTCCTCAATCTCAAACTACCCTTGTATATTAGTATGGATTTGACAGCTGACCCTGTTCTGATTTTGCATCTTCAGTGAATGGTGGAAATTGTTGTGGAATTTGGCAATATAAGTGATAACCCTTTGTGGATTTTATTGCACTGTGATGATTTGTAACATTCTCATAGAAGATTCTGGAAACAATTGCCATTTGAAAATCATGCAAATGTAATGAATATGTAAAACTATTTTAAATCTCCTGGCGAACTCTGTCAAGAACAATGCCCAGGGGACAATTTGAATGTCGTCAATGTTGCTGGAAGACATTTAGTTGACAATTTTATTCATTTGATTTACATTTTTATCCAGTCATTTGTTCTTTTTACAAAATGAAGTAATTGGAGATTTAACGCTGAAACAGGGTTTTGACCCCAAACGTCACTTATTCCTTTTCTCCAGAGATACTGTCTGATCCGTTGAGTTACTCCAGCTTTTTGTGTCTATCAAAGGTTTACTGAATATAGTTTCATTGCGTGGCAGCACAGTGGCGTGGCTGGTAGAGCTGCTGCCTCATAGCACCAGAGATCCTGGGTTCGATCCTGACCTCGGGTGCTTGTTGTTATGAGCGGTCCCCGTTCCAGGCAAGCCCCAGGCTTTTGCGGGTCTCCAGTCATCGCATGGACAGGCAGATGAGATTGGTTTAACTAGGCATCATGCTGGGCACAAACATTGTGGGCTGAAGGTCCTGTTCCTCTGTGAACTACGTTGTGTATTGAGTTGGGCTTATAGGAGTTGATATTACTATCCCCACTATAATTGAAATTACAACCCCCACTTACTCTCTTGAGTAGGGGTAGGGGGTAAAAACTTCATTGGGGTCATCAGGTGGGCACCCTCCTTCCTTGGTGTTTCGTTGATAGGCCCACAACACCTCAACAGCAACACCTGGAGCCCCAGGTGCGCTCCCCACCGTTTCACCCCTCTTGCTGGTCATTTTGCAGCCCAGTTGGAGTCCTTCCTCTTGAGCCACAGCCAGTTGCTGCTTCGCTCGCAGAAGACACTGACTCATGCCGGAGAATGGTGCAGCAGGCAAACTCATCGGCCAGTCGCCATGGGAACCTGCCATAAATAACAGTGAACTTTTCAGCCTTGGAAAGATGGTCACCGAGTCTGATCTTGTGCTTGCGCATGGTTTTCCCACCAGGAATGGGTTTATATCTTTCAGAAGAAGCAGTACATCAAGGTTGTTGTATGATCCTACAATTCGTATAAGCTTTCAAAGTATAAGTATGGCAGCTCTACATCAAATTTGCTGATGGCGGCAGATTCTTGAATAAAACTGCTGAGATTGTTTGAAATCTTGTTGAATATATACTAGGAGCTCGTACGTTTGCATTTTTGAAGTACAAATGGTGGCCTTTGTGGCACAGCAGTGAATGTTGCTGCCTCACAGCTCCAGAGACCTGGGTTTGATCCTGACATTGGGTGCTGCCTGTGTGGAGTTTGCACGTTCTCTCTGTGAGTGCATGGGCTTCTTCTGGATGCTTGCTTCTCGTCCATAAATGTACGTCTACTGTAAATTACCTATTTTTGTGGGAAAGTGGCAAAAAATAGATTTGATGCGCATATAAAAGCAAATAATTTGCAGGGCTGCAGGGAAGTAAGGAGAAAGGGAATGAGATTGCCATACTGGGTCTAGCATGGAACCAATGGGCAGATTAGCTGCCTCATTGTACTGTAGTTAACTGGTCTTTTACAAGAAGATGCCATAAAGCTGGAAAGAATGCAGAGAACATTTACGAGGATGTTACCAGGACTAGAGGGCCTGAGCTATAGGGAGAGGTTGGGCAGGCTAGGACATTATTCCTTGAACGCAGGGGGCTCAGGGTTGATCTTATAGAGACGTATAAAATCATGAGGAGAATAGATAGGGTGAATGCACAGAATCTTTTACCCAATTAGGTGAATTAAGAACTAGAGGGCATAGGTTTAGGATGAGAGGGGAAAGAGTGTGGTGGTCATATGGAACGAGCTGCCAGAGGAGGGAGTTGGGGCAGGTACAATACAAAATTTAAAAGACATTTGGATGGGGACATGGATGGGAAAGGTTTACTGCGGGCTCACTGCATGCAAATGGGACTGGCTTAGATTGGGCATCTTTATTGGCATGGGCAAGTTATGATGTCAGGTTAAATCTTTCCCCTCATCTTAAACCTATCAATTCCCCTCATGATTTTATACACCTCTGTAAGATCTTCAAGAGCTATGGGTTTTTATGAACTTTCTAATGAGGTCATGGTTTAAGGACTATGAATGTGATATTCTTATGCTCGTCCAACAATCTAATTAGTGTTTGAGACTTGTATCCATTAACTTACGCCATATATCATTCACAACTGTGGGAAGATGGCGTTTTTAAGTACTGGCTTACCCTTGACAACTTGTCATCTGAAGGCTTTTATTGAAATCCATTCAGAAAAGAAAGAAATCAGCTGGACTGGCAAGACAAGTTAATGTTCAGCAACAGTACATCAATTGGGGGTCAGATTGGGGCAGAGTCCTGGTTGACTGGCCACCCTTTTTTCAGTGTAGGAAGGAACTGCAGATGCTGGTTTAAGCCCAATTGTGCAGGTGCTCAGCAGTGGTTCCTGTTTCACAAAGCACATTTATACAGCCTGTAAAAGTACCAGCAGAAGCCGAAGTAGCCAACACCTTTTAGTTTAGTTTAGAGATACAGCCTGGAAACGGGCCCTTCGTTCCACCGAGTCCACAGTGACCAGTGATCCCTGCATACTAACACTATCCGACACACACTGGGGACAATTTACTATTTTTTTTCACCAAACCAATTGGCCTCAGTCTGAAGAAGGGTTTCGGCCCAAAACGTTGCCTATTTCCTTCGCTCCATAGATGCTGCTGCACCCGCTGAGTTTCTCCAGCATTTTTGTGGGCCTACAAACCTATATGTCTTTGGAGTGTGTGAGGAAACCGGAACTCTCAGAGAAAACCCATGCAGGCCATGGGGAAAACGTGCAAACTCGGTGCAGGCAGCACCCATAGTCGTGATCGAACCCGGGTCACTGGTGCTGTAAAGCAGCAACTCTACTGCTGTGCCACAGTGCCACCCTTTCATAGGAGCAACTCTATAACTGCATCACCATGCCTGTTAACTGAGGGATGGTAAAGTGCCTCCAATTTCAAAATGTAGTTTTAACACCCCAGGAGTCTTTTTTTTTTTGCTATGCTACATTATCCTGTTGAATTTCTAAAGAACATTTGGAATTTTTAAAAGACATTTGGACAGATATAAGGATTGAAGGATTAGGAGTGATCTGGAGCAAAAAGCAGGTAAATAGGACTAGCCCAATATGCCAACTTGGTCAAATGGGTTGGGCCGAATGTCCTGTTTCTCTGCTGTACAGCTCTATGCCTCGATAGCTCCGTGACTTAAGCTATGTCCATGGTGAGGAATACTGTGAATTTGTAAGATGGAGCATGTTAAGGGTTTGCTGTGGTTCCGACGGCTGTATTAATATAATCTTTAGTTAAAATGCACCAATGTTTCTTGCTACAACCATTCCATTCCTCAAACTGCCCTCGCAGAAATCACAACTGACTTACCAGATGTTTTTGAAGCTTAAAAATTGCTTTCACTTTCCTCGCTCAGCTGAAAATATCCAAATTTAGTTGCAGCCACAGGATGTGATTAATGATCTGGGCTGCCCACACGGACACAAGGCGCGAGTGGGAATGGGCTGCACGCCAGTGCGGTTATTATATTCTGCTGTCACATACAATATCACTTGTGCATTGTTTGCCAGTTATAAAATATTAATTGAATTCAGTGCTGGCTTTTTGCTTTTGAGGGAAAGAAAAGTATGTGAGACAGTTAGATTTGTCTAAAGTGTCCTGAGGCTTCTTGAGATTTTACTCGGTTATTTGGGACATGACTGGATGTAGGGATATTTCGAATCGTGAAATGCATAACCAGGAAGAATAATGTAGGACGCAAAGTGCTGGAGGAACTCAGCGGGTCAGGGAACATCTCTGGAGAACATTGATGGTTGACGTCTCGGGCCGGCATTCTTCTTCAGATGAAGAATGAAGGCCTGCAAACCCGTTATTGAAGAATCCACCACTGATTCCTTTATCATAGATATGTTCATCTTGCCCCTCAGTTACAATTTAATTCCTAGAATTCTCCTCTATACACAGATGGAGGGAGGTGGAGATGGAGCGAGGGGGAGAGAGAGACAGGGACGTGCACACACACTGTGATTATGTTGACTGCCTCCATCAAGATTATTTTTGATGTGCACCTTTAAGGAGTTACAAGGAACTGCAGATGCTGGAATCACGAGCCTAACAGGAGGCTGAGGGGTGACCTTCTTGAGGGGCATGGATAAAGTGAACACACAGTCTCTTACCCAAGGCAGAGGAGGATTCAAACTTGTAACTAAGGGGCATAGTCTTGTGAGAGGGGAGAGATTTAAGATGGATCTCGGGGGCAATGTTTGCACTTGGAGGGTAGTCCATTATCAATTACAGCTTTCAAAGACATTTGGACAGTTATATGGATAGGAATGGTTTAGAGGGATAGGGGCCAAATGCAGGAAATTGGGGATAGCCCAGCTTGGCGATTGGGTCAGCATGGGCCTGTTTCTGTGCCATACAGCTTCATGTGTCTATGATGAACACCGTCTATGTACCTGCTGCATCGAGTGCTTGTTTAACATTCAGAACGCAATCCCAAGAGCAAGAGTGCTGATGGAATCATTGCCCAAAAGCCATGTGGTGGCCTCATGCATGACTGACTGCATTGCTGCGCCAGGCAGCTGGCAGGCATCCAGTATTGATCTGCACGTTGATGGTGTGGAGAGACAGCTGGTGTGAGTGGGTGTTGGGCAGGCTGCAGGCTGGGGGAGGGCTGTGTGTTTGTTCAGCTACTGAGCTGCGGGGTGGAGTCTGGTTCAGGTGTCGACAGACTGTGCAGACCCTCTCTCTAGCCTGGTGCTCACGGGACGCGGGACAACCAGCATGTTGGTGTTTGCCCACCTCCAAGGACAGCAGGAGGTAGCAGCTTCCATTCAAGTGTACAGCAGGCGTCAAGAGGGACTGTGGCGTGCAGGCGGTTTGTCAACAAACGGGGCAGGTGTTCCCAAGTCCCCAGGGCTGGTCATGTGTACTGCGCTGGCATTTGTGGTACATCTCCGAGCCTCGCACCTACCTCAGTGCTGACTGACTGCACTCCTCGCCCCAGACTGCCAACACCAGTTTAGTTTATTGCCACGTGTACCGAGGTACAATGAAAAGCTTTTTATTGCATGCTAACCAGTCGGCGGAAAGACTATACATGATTACAGTCGAGCTGTCCACAGTGTACAGATACATGATAACGGGAATAACGTTTAGTGCAAGATAAAGACCAGCAAAGTCCGATTAAAGATAGGCCGATCATCTCCAGTGAGCTAGATTGTAGCTCAGAACCACTCTCTAGTTGTTGGTAGGATGGATGGATCAGTTGCCTGGGGGTAACAGCCGGGAAGAAACCGTCCCTAAATATGGAGGTATGCGCTTTCACACTTCTGTACCTTTTGCTTATGGAAGAGGGTATAAGAGGAGGCAGCAGCGTCCATTACAGGAAGCGCTGAGAGAGACTGTGGCGAGACATTGTGAGACTGGTCCTTGATTATGCTGGTGACCAACCTCTCCTCACCAAGCCCTGTGGAAACCAGTACCAGGACAGGGATTCACCGGCTCCCAGGTACAGGAGCGGGGAAAGCAGGAGTCATGGTTATACTGCGTGCAAACAGACCCTTTGGCCTAACTCGTGCACGCCGACCAACATGCTCCATCTACACAAGTACCACCTGCCTGCGTTTGGTCCATATCCCTCCAAACCTTTCCTATCCATGTACCTGTCCAAATGTTGCTTGAGGTTGTGACAGTACCTGCCTCAACTCCCTCCTCTGGCACTCACGTCAGCCTCCCAATACAGTGCCACGCAGCCCTGAGGAGACACCTTTCTTAAAGCATAAGTAGTCTGGTTCTATAAGCACTCAGATGGAGAACATAGGTGCTATAACAATGTAGTGCCTGACAGATACCAGCTCAGAGCTCTGCATGTATGGACATTCCATCAGAGGATTCTTCACTTGCTGTAGATCAACTGGTAAGCTACAACTGGAATAAACTGCTGGTATAATTTTGAACTCTCTGGCTGTGGATATCATACCCCCAGCTCCAGAAATGCCCCTATAAAGGGCATCCACTGCTGGGCAGTGGGGCTTTTTTTCCCCATGTCCCACATCAGTTGTCCATGAGATAGTGAGCCAGTAGTCATTAAGATACTCCTCAAATGCAGTTCATTAAGATGCTTTATTGCTAAGTAATGGTTTCATCCCATCAATCTGCATTAGAGGCTTGGTCCCAAGGTAAAACTCCAGCGTCTTAATAAATCTTCATTGTTTAGTTTTCCCTGGAGTATTGGTACTTCAACCAACTTAGTAGAATATTGTGGGGCTGCATGATAGAGTTGCTGCCTCACTGCACCTGAGACCAGGGTTCGATCCTGACATTGGGTGCTGTCTGTACGGAGTTTGTACGTTCTCCCCGTGACCATGTGGGTTTTCTCCGAGTGCTACGGTTTCTAAAGACGTGCAGGTTTGTAGTTCAATTGGCTTCTGTAAACTGCCCCTGGTGTGTGGGATGTGAAAGTGGGATAACATAGGACTAATGTGTGGGTGATCGTTGGTCAGCGTGGGCCAAAGGGTCTGTTTCCACACCATATCTCTAAATTAAATTAAACTAAGCCAGCTGAGTTTACACCAGAGTACAATTTATACCAAAATGCCACCATTATTACAGGTTAAAATGTATTTTGCAGACATCACAATACGGGAAATATAATATTGTAAAACAAAACAAATCTGCAGCTAAGATGTTGTTAACGTTTATCCTGATTTTATTCTAGACGGAGCAAATTAAAAGGGCAAATAAACTCTTCACAAGTGATTGCATATTCCTGAGGAAAACCCTCCTCATCCCAGTGATATCGGAGAAGGGGTCACTTTTTAATGGACTGAACTCGTTGGACTCTCCTGAGAATGAATCCACAGAAACGTATGCATTCAGTGACGGAAGGCCTCTGAATAACGAAGAAGACTCTCCATCTCCAAATACAGAAGATCCAGACACCAGGCCCACGCAGCCTGAGGAACTGTCTGCAAAAGACTACTTACAGAGACTGGACTTGCAGATTAAACTATCAACGCAAGCGGCTGCTAAAACAATACAGGAGGACGATCACGGGTAATTGTATTTTATTTAAATGCACAATATATATGCACTGCACTGTAGAGAGAGGCACAAGTAGAGTGGATGTGGAGAGGATCTATCCAGTGGTGGGAGAGTCTAGAACCAGAGGCACAGCCTCAGAATAAAATAATGTTTCCTTAGAATAGAGATGAGGAGGGATTTTTTTTTGTTGCTTAAGGTGGCAAATTTGTTGAATTTATTGCCACAGACAGCAGTGGAGGCCAAATTGGGTATTTTTAAAGCTGAGATTGATAGGTTCTTGATTAAGTGTCTAAGGTTACATGGAGAAGGCAAGAGACCAGGGTTGAGAGGGAAAATTAGATCAGCCATTAGATCATTTCTGCGAAAAATGCACTGGATGTCAGTAATACATTTAACACATAAACCTTGTTTTTGGTGGATAAAGCTGAAATTATTTTAAAGCCATTTAATATGGATATTATAAGTTGACCTTTCAAATAATAATTGTGACTGAAGTTGATATTTTCAAATATTTGGTTAAATTAGCACATGTTTACACTGGAGTACAAAGTAAGTCAGCAGTGAGGATTTGAAGATATGGGACATTTTGCCTTTCAAGCCGGACCCACCATTCAGAGTGATGATGACCAGTTGAGCTAACTCTGTATCCCCACCTTCAACACAGTTACCCAAATGAAGCTTCATTTGTCAACATCGAGTCTATTGATCGACGGCATGATGGCGTAGCAGTAGAGCTACTGCCTCACAACGCCAGAGTTTGTACGTTCTCTCCATGACCTGCATGGGTTTTCTCCGAGATCTTCGTTTTTCTCCCATACTCCAAAGACGTACCAGTTTGTAGGTTAATTGTTAGAATTGTCCCTAGTGTGTGTAGGGTAGTGTTAATGTGCGGGGATCGTTGGTCGGTGCGGACTTGATGGGCCGAAGGGCCTTTTTAAAAGAAACTAAAGCAGGACAGGCAGCATCTCTTGACAGAAGGAGCGTTGTCTGACCCGCTGAGTTACTCCAGCAGTTTGTGTCTATCTTCGGTGTAAACCAGCATCTGCAGTTCCTTCCTAAACTAAATTAAATGCATTTCTTGGAGTCTGCGCAGATTATGCAGCTTTGCGTTACGGTAAATGACGATGTAGCTCGTTCTCTGGGCATGCGTCCCCACGCATCCCTCCGCAATGTGGGGTTCTCTGCGTATGGATGGACTGCTGTAGGGTATCCAGGCATTCCTCATCCATGCTTAGCTATTGACCGGGGTTCCAACACGCTGTTTTTATGCACGACTCCTGCAGCTTTCAGCGTTATAATCTACTAGACTGACAGCTCCCGAAAATGAAAGGATGGAAACTTGACGCTATCAGCAGTGTGAACTGTGGAGGTGAAGTATAGAATGACAAAAAACAGAAGCCTTCAACTTCCTTTTGACAGAAAGTTAATTGTACAGCACCTTCCATTTATCCACCTCTCTGTGACAGCACCACATTGCAGGTTTTGCACGGTTATAATCTTTCCTGCCACAGAAACTGCTTGCAGCTGGTCTGACATTGAGGCTTTCTGTTGCCTGGGAGGAAGCTCGAGAGCTTCTAACAGCAGGGCGAAGGTCAGAACAATTCCAGATGATTGCAGCGTTTGCATGTGACAAATGTTAGATTGATGCCAAAACTGCTCAAAGCCTTTCAAATTCAGCAGACCCTTTGATATGCTCATCGGATACAAATAATGTGGTGTGCTTGATGTTCTGGTTTAAAGCAAGCCTTGAAATTGCCAACTTCTCGTGATATCTGCTCCACATTTCCCTCTCATAAATTAAGTTACTATTTGCAAATAAACAAATCACATTGCCTACATTTGGTTGTTAATTCTGAGGTAATGGTTAGTCTTTTTCATGAGAAGAAAGATTAAAACTAGACATTCAATATTTCTAGCTGCAAGCTATTTAGATAAGAGAGTTTCCCAAGAATCAGATCATGACCTCAATTATTTGCGATATATATACGAGGAAGGTAAAAGTCTAACGTGTCCACAATTACCAATAACATGAGAATAGTTAGGGGGGGGAGCATGTTGTGATGAGGGTATTAGGACAGATGTTTTAGAGGTACAGCATGGTACAGAGGTACATCTCTATGTCTATGAAATGGGCCCTTCGACCCACCGGGTCCACACCGACCATCGATCATCCATACACTAGTTCCATGTTACCCCAAACATATAAACTCTGTACAGACAGCATCCGTAGTCAGGATTGAACCCGGGTCTCTGGTGCTGTGAGGCAGCAACTCTACCGCAGTGCCACTGTGCCGCTGACAGGATCTAGATCGATTGACTCAATCTTGACAAATGAAGCTTCATGTGGGAAACTGTGAGGCCATGCACCACGGTAAGAGGAACATAAAGAGAGTATCCAAATGGAGAAAGATGGCAGGTGGTTCAAGGAACAGGAGACAGGGATTTAAAATGATGAGGAAAAGATTCCGGATAGAAATGAGAGAAAACATTACAAAAGTGGTTATCATGATCTAGCACTTGCTCACTGCAAGAATGTTGGCAACAATTAGGAATTTGCAAGTGTGAGATGTTGCACTTTGGGAGGTCAAATGCAAAGGAAAGTATACAGTTAATGGCAGGACTCATAACAGTATTGATGTACATAGTATCTTGGGGTCCAAGTCCATAGCTCTCAGAAAGTGGCAACACGTCTAGATGGAGTTGGTATGCACATCGTATACTTGCATTCATCAGTGGATGCTTTGAGTACAAAGGTTAGGAAGTCTTGTTGCAGCCTTATAAAAGTTTGATTTGGTTGCATTTGGAGTATTGTGTGCAGTTCTGGTCACCCATTATAGGAAGTATGTGGCGGCTTTGGAGGGAGTTAAGAATGCTGCTTGCATTAGAGGCTATTAGCTATAAGGAGATGTTGAACAAACTAGCATTGTTTTCTCAGGAGAATCAAAGGTTGTGTATAAAATGTATTAGAGCTATAGATAGTGTAGGCAAAACCATTTTCCCAAGGTGGAAATGTCAAAGACCAGAGAACATAGATTAAAGATGAGAGGGATAAAGTTTAAAGGAGATGTGCAGGGCTAGGATTTTACAGAGGTTGGTGGGTGTCTGGAACCCGCTGACATTAGTGGTGTTGGATAAGAGAGTGGCGTTTAGGAGGCTTTTTGATAGACACATGGATATGGAGGGATATGGATCACATGCACGCAGAAGGGATGAGTTTAATTTGGCATCTTGTTCAGCACTAACATCGTGGGCAGAAGAGCTTGTTCCTGTGCTGCACCGTTCTATGTGGAGGTGTTTAGACCCGAGTCTCCAGATTCTGGGTGGAGTGTGTGCAACGTGGTTCAATGGTATTTTATTTTCACGTGTACCCAAGTATAGCGATATTTTTCTCCTACAGTTCAATGATAATCCTACCACACATTAGGCACACACCTGGTAAATATAAGAGTGTCAGACAATAGACCATACTGAGTCAGTGCACAAGAGACGCCACGTTTCAGGCACCATCTTGTATCCTTCAAATCAAAAGTTTAAAAAAATTGTTATGGTCTTAACTGGGCCATAAAGCCATGCTGAACTTAAACTGGCAACCAGAGATTTATTTATTTCTGACACATTGGTGGAGAAGATGTTGTCAAAAGAGTCTCGGGGCATCAGGCTGTAACTTTTCCTGGTGTGATACACATGCATTGAGTTTGCCAGCGGATAACCAGTTAACTCAAAATTCAGTCACCTCATTGTCCTGTTCCTCCTGTTTGTACATTTCCTTGATCATCGTCTGCTTTGATCTGTCCTATTCACACCTTGCATGCTCTATGTACCCTTCCATATCTCCAATTTCCCTCTCCCCTGACTCTCAGTCTGAAGAAGGGTCTCGACCTGAAACGTCACCCATCCCTACTCTCCAGAGATGCTTCCCGTCCCGCTGAGTTACTCCAGCATTTTGTGTCTCTTATCTTTGGTGTGAACCGGCAGCTGCAGTTCCTTCCCACACATTCAGTCATCTGGTTGTCCGTCTCATCTGAGTTTGAAGGATTTTACTTGCAGTAATTCAGGTCTTGCCCAGCCTTGAGGAGAGAGAAGCTCAGTAACAAGGTCTGCCTTGACCGTGGTTTGAGTCTTGTGTTTGCTGTAGTGCTGGGGGCGATTGGAACAAACGTTGCATCAAACATTGAATATTGAGAGCAACATTGTTAACTGGAGACACATTTTTATCACATGCCTGGTATTTCACAATAACAGTACGAGAGGATACTTTATTTCAAGGCTACTGTTTTTTTCTTTGTAAAATGCTGTACATTTGATATTCTCAACATCTATTCTCAAACCCCAATCTAGTTCCAACTTTCATTAGTTTTCACATTGCCTATGACATTCTGAACTTCCTTAATTTCTGCTGTATTATGCACTTGGTAGTGACTTTTGTTGTTGTCAGCAGTACTTCTGATGATCCATTTCAGTGGTAAGTTCAACATATCAAACTTCATACGGTTTGAATGTACTGAAAAGCATATTTTTACTCGGGTTTTAGAAATATCTTCCTCACCGAACTGCACATGGACTAAATGCAACCTATTATTTTCCAAATGTGAAGTATATTTTCCATTGATTTTTATTTTCACATTGTTTACATGAACCAATCCCTCCTCCCCTCCACTCCCCAAAGATCCCTGAACAAAGTATAGGTTTTAATCTTCAGTGCTTTGCCTCATGGAATATGTAGTTTGCAAAGTGACATTTTGTTGTATTGCTGTGAATGTAAATTTAACAACTTCTTGTTGCCCAGCTTGTGAATGTGAACATTTGCCAACATGGAGAATAGTTTTATTTTTCATTAGAGAAACGCTAAATGTTCTGTTGTCCCACCATATACTGCAATTTTGCAATGGCGGGGACCAGAAATATTGCAAGTTTAGGCCTTCAGATAAACCTGGTGATAGACACAAAATGCTGGAGTAACTAAGTGGGTCAGGCAATTTATTTTGGAGACAAAAGGGACTGCAGATGCTGGAATCTAGATCAATACAAAAATTACCGGAGTAACTCAGCGGATGGGGCAGCATCTGCGGAGGGACTCCATTTATTTTACTGCTTTTGGTGACAGCCGTACTCCTGTGATCTATTCAAACCTGTGGGTTTTTTTAACACCACCGAGTTGCAAGAAGCGTTCCTCAATCAGTTTTGAACTTCATAAGTTCATAAGGGATAGGAGCAGAAATAGACATTCAGCCCATCAAGTCTAGTCCGCCATTCAATCATGGCTAATCTATCGTTCTCTCTCAACCCCATTCTCCTGCCTTCTCCCCATAACCCCTGACACCTGTACTAATCAAGATTCTGTCAATGTCTGCTTTAAATATACCCATTGACTTTAAATATACCCATTCACACTTGGCCCCTCAGACTTCTCTGCTGTTCCATATGCTCATCAATGAGCTAATTATGGTGCTAGTTCCACATTCCACCAAGCCCTGTAACTTCAACCCCTTGTTCATTAAGCAGGCAAGTTGAGTTGGGAATATATAGAAATTAAATCTGGACACACAATGCCATGGGGACAGTGTGTGTTGGTTGGGCCTGTGGTTACCGTGTGTTGAGGTTAAGGAAGGTTGTTCCACTTCTCTCTTTGGTGCACTGTGGATAAACCAATGTAGGAGTTATCTGAATTGCATTAATCTTTACAATATGTACTTTTTAACACCATATCCTCTTTTTTTTTTACACAGAGAGTGGTGGGAGCCTGAAACATGCGGCCGGGGGTGGTGGTGGTGGAGACAGATATGATGGGAGGGTTTAAAAGGTTTTTGATAGGCACATAGATATTCGGGGAATGGTGGGATATGGATCACACACAGGCAGATAAGGGTTGGTATCGTGTTCAGCACTGTCATAGTGGGCCGAAGAGCCTGTTCCTGCACTGTGCTGCTCTATGTTGGTTTAACCCATTGGCAGCCTCACAGCGGCAACACTTCCAAGACTTAGTGGACTTGGTTATGTATCATCAACATTTTCTGCATAGCTACTGCAGATGTCAACGTAGACACTGTCCGTGGCACTATTTAGCACAAGTGTGTGATGCTATACCTTGGGAAGATAACCAGCACAAGAGATTGCAGACTTTATAGAGAAGCACTTTCAGTTCCTGGATAAACAAAATTGGTTTGGGAATCTATAAATCATAAAGAACTGAGATGCTGGACTTCAGCTGACGCATTGAATATTAATGCCGAGGTATGCTACTGCAGTTACAGAGAAAGCTGCTGATTTTTCATTTGGTGTATTCAATGAAGGAGAGAGTAAAGCACTGTAGGAGGGAGACATTGGCCAAGGAGGGATTCTGGCAAGGTACCAGGTTGCGGCACAGGGTACAACTAGTTGTGTTAAAGGGCTAGCTAGTTAAACTCGGACTGTGTAGCTCAGAGCTGTGCAGCGTTACGTTAGACTTTGATGGTACTTTAGCGGAAACAGGCCCTTCGGCACACTGAGTCCGTGCCGACCAGCGATCATCGACAGGTAGAATATGCAAACTCCATACATACAGCAGCCGTAGTCAGGATCGAACCTGGGTCTCTGGCGCTGTAAGGCAGCAACTCTACTGCTGCACCACTGTGCTGCCCTCAGCTTAGATATGTGGGCTGTGCAAAAAGAATTTCACTGTGCAGACATGACAATCAAGAACCATTGTACCATTGAACTATATAGATGGTTCAGGTGTACAAAATAAATGACTAAAGTGGTACATAGGAGGACAAGAAACTGATCCGTGGTACCCATTGTGCCTTTCCCTAAGACCACGGCTAATCAAATCTTGGCCGCCACATCACCTTCTCATACTCCTGACTCCCATGCCTGTCAATCTTTGCCGTAAATATATTCAATAACTATATTTATTAAATATATTGCGTGCAGTTCTGGTCGCCTAATTACAGGAAGGAAGTGAAGGTTGTGGAAAAGATTTAGAAGAGGTTCATCAGAATGCTAAAGATAGACACAAAATGCTGGAGTGACTGAGTAGGTCACGCAGCATCACTGGAGAAAATGGATAGGTGACATTTTGGTTTGGGACCATTCTCCAGATCGAACAGCCTGTATCCAGACTGTATCTCTAAAGTAAACTATAATTTAAACTCTACAATAATAATGCCAGCTGTTATCGGGCAACTGAATCATCTTATCACCAACTAGAGAGCAGTCCTGACATACCATCTATCTCATTGGAGATCATCGGACTATTGTGTATCGGACTTTACTGAACTTGCACTAAACATTATTCCTTTATCCTGTATAAGTAAACTGCGGATGGCTATTTTGTAATCATGTGTAGTCTTTTTGCTGACTGGATAGCACACAATAAAAATGCTTTTCGCTGGACCTCTGAACACGTGGCAATATTAAACAAAACTAAACTAAATCGGAGGTTGGGCGATCGTTTCGCCGAACACCTCCGCTCAGTCCGCAATAACCTACCTGAACTCCCGGTGGCTCAGCACTTCAACTCCCCCTCCCATTCCCAATCCGACCTCTCTGTCCTGGGTCTCCTCCATTGCCAGAGTGAGCAACACCAGAAATTGGAGGAACAGCACCTCATATTCCGCCTGGGTTGCTTGCGTCCAGTTGGCATGAACATTGAATTCTCCCAATTTTGCTAGCCCTTGCTGTCTCCTCCCCTTCCTTAACCCTCAAGCTGTCTCCTCCCATCCCCCCGCCCTCGGGCTCCTCCTCCTCCCTTTTTCCTTCCTTCTCCCCCCCCACCCCCCATCAGTCTGAAGAAGGGTTTTGGCCCGAAACGTCGCCTTTTTCCTTCGCTCCATAGATGCTGCTGCGCCCGCTGAGTTTCTCCAGCATTTTTGTGTACCTTTTATAATTGGCACTACTTGTTCTGTGAAAAATGTTGTCCCTCAGTGGGTAACGAGGTCTTGGGAAGCATAGATATAAATCAAAGTATCTGAAAGAAAAATGCTTAATTACAGAATAGGGACAATATGGTAGAGGCCAGGAAGCAAAGTGGGATTATGTGGAACATAACAAGGTCCATAGAAGAATGACTACTGTTTATATTTTTGTTTAATTGAGTTTATTGTCACATGTACTGAGGTACAGTTAAAAGGTTTTGTTTTGTGCTAACCAGTCAGCGGAAAGACAATGCGTGATTACCATCACGCTATCCACAGTGTACAGATACATGATAAAGGGAATCATGTGAATAATGTTTGTGCAAATTAACGCCTGTTAAGCCCGATCAAAGATCGTCCGAGGCTCTCCAATGAGTTAGATAGTAGTTCAGGCCTGCTCTCTAGTTGTGGTGGGATGGTTCCGTTGCCTGATAACTAACAGCTGGGAAGAAACTGTCCCTGAATCTGGAGGTGTGCGATTTCACACTTCTATACGTTTTGCCCGATGGGAGAGGGCAGAAGAGGGAGTGGCCGGGCTGCAACTCATCCTTGATTATGCTGCTGGCCTTGCCGAGCCAGCGTGAGGTATAAATGGAGTTGATGGAAGTGAGGTTGGTTTGTGTGATGGTCTGGACTGCATCCGCAATTCCCTGCAAATTCTTGCAGTCGTGGATGGAGCTGTTATATTCTAGTTTACAAGTCTATTGCAGGTATATTTAAGGGAACAACTTAAGAAGATCTTAAATAAATGTGCAGCTTTAGCATGTTCAGTCAAGGTTCCACAGTATACCGTTGCCAATAAACTAGATTAGTTGAATGACGACATTGGGAATATTCAAGTTTTGCTGTGTTAAATCCTGCATTGTCTCAGATGAGCATCTGCCCATGGCAGATGCTGTCACCGTCTCTGTGTGGAAATAGGTGTGGTGCATTATAATTGGATTGACAAGCTAGCTACAAGATTAGAATCAAAGCGCAAAGTTTCACACGTTGTTGCGTCAGTAGAAGAAACGGTGATTGCAAATCTGAAAAGTGGCCCTTGCATTCCCTCTCTCTCCGTCCATCCCACCCCCACCCTAATCAACCTGCTAGTTTCACTGTTTGTATCCCGTCGATATCATCTCCTGCCCAGCCAACAATGGACCATTGTGGGCTCATTGGCCATCGGTACCAGCTCTGATTTGTTCTGTACCTTTTCATTCCTCTTGTTTCCCTCTCCCCTGCTTCCCAGTCTGAAGAAGGGTCTCGACACGAAATGTCACCTATTCCTTTCCGCTGAGTTTCTCCAGTATTTTGTGTCTATCTTAAGTGAAAAATTCAGCAGCTTAATCTGCATCCATGGAGAACGCAGACTCATTGTTCAAAAACATTGATCACACCTGCTTGTCGAGTGAATCTTTCATTCTCTGTTTTAATATCTGAAAGCTAGTCTTAATGAGCTTTTATGCTTTTTATGTGCCACAGGCTCCTCTTCATAGAATAAATCTGAATGTCAGCGATGATCTTGATCAATGACCAGTCAAGTACCAGAGCTTTTCTTAAATAAAAACAGAAAATGCTGGACCATACTTGGAACAATGTGTACAGTTCTGGTTTCACACCTACATGAAGGATGGCATTGAGTTGAAAAGGATGCAGAAGAGATTCACCAGGTTGTTATCTGGGCTTGCAGTATTGAGTGTTAGAGAGAGAGGTTAGATCGGCTTGGACTCTTTCTTTGCAGTAGGTGGCTGAGGTGTGACCTTATTGAGATGTACAAGATCACGAGAGTCAAGGATAAAGTGAATGCTCACAGTCTTGTGCCCAGAACGAGGATTCTAAAACTAGAGGGCATAGGCTTATGGAGAGAGGGGAGAGATTCACTAGGGACCTCAAGAGCAACTTTTTCATTCGGGGGGGTAGTCCGTATCTGGAATGAGCTGCCAGAGGAAGCTATGAAAGTGGATACAATACCACTTTTAAAAGACATTTGGACCAATGTACCGATAGGAAAGGTGGAGGGGGCTAGGGGACAAATGAGACTAGCCCAAAATGCCAACTTGGTTGGTATGGACAAGTGGGCCGATGGGTCTGTTTCTGTGCTATACAGCTCTGTGACTCTATGCCAAGGACAGTAGGTGGTCCAGCATTGGAGTCAGCGGGAGCTGAGGAGCAATTATTTCGACTCGGAGGGTAGTCTGTATCTGGAACGAGCTGACAGAGGAAGCAGTTATAACTTTTGAACAGATGTATGGATAGGAATGTGTCAGGGAAATGCAGGCAACTTGGTCGGCTAGGGAAAGGTGGACCGCAGAGCCAGTTTCTGTGCAGTACAACTCTACGACTCTGTGACACTCAGTGGGTCCCGAAGCATCTTTGGAGAGAGAGGATGAGTGGTCTTCGCACCTCCTTCCACAGGTGCTGCCTTACCTGCTGAGTTTCCCCATCGTGATTTTACTTCAGATTTACAGCACCTGCAGGTTTACTTTGAAATCCACAAGATTTTTTTGTAAATATCCGATTCAGATTCAGATTCAATTTTAATTGTCATTGTCAGTGTACAGTACAGAGACAACGAAATGCATTGTCTTATCAGGAATTTGCATCAGAGGTTATTGGGGTGAGGACATGCTCTTCACAGTGGAGAGAGCTGGTGACTTGGAACGCATCCATTAAACTGTGCAGAGAACATACTGTTGGGGATTGTGTTGAATAGATAGTTTTATCTAGTCCTGCCAAATACTCTTCAGTTCCTGGAAGCCCATCGGTATCATTCTGTAAATCCTTCAAGTTGACTACAGACCTTGTAAACAATAATATAAATAGCAGCCATTCATCTCTATAGCTCGCTCTGCAATGGGAATTCTGTTGCTTAAATCCCAATGTTATGCCTGGCTCCTACCTTTAATGCCCCTATTTTGTAGTTAAACATTTATCTCCCCGTAAAGTACTTTGATTTATATTGTTGTCCTCCTTCGATTTTTCAAGAGTGCAGAGAAAATTTACGAGGAGGTTGCCAGAACTCGGAGCTCAGAACAATAAGGAGGGGTTGGGCAGGCTAGGAATTTATTCCTTGGAGTGTAGGAGGCTGAGGGGTGATCTTATAGAGGTGTATACAATCATGAGGGGAATAGATAGGGTGAATTGTACAGTAATTCTGTTCTCAGGGTTGGAGAAGCAGGAAACTAGAGGGTACAGTGTTTAAGAGGGAACTGCAGATGCTAGAGGGTACAGGTTTAGGGTGAGAGGTGAAAGATTTAGTTGGAGCCTGAGGGGTAACATTTTAACACAGGGTGGTGGGTGTATGGAAAGAGGCTGCCAAAGCAGCAAGGTAGTTAAGGCAGGTACAATAACATATTTAAAAGACATTCGGACAGTTGTATGGATAGGAAAGGTTTAGAGGGAAAGATTTAAATGGAGACAAATGGGACTGGATTAGATGGGGCATCATGGACGAGTTGGGGCGAAGGGCCCGTCTCCATACTGTATTACCCTGTGAATCTATCAGATTAACCAGTATGAAATGCATGAATAGGAAGGAACTGCAGATGCTGGTTTAAAACGATGATAGACACAAAATGCTGGAGTAACTCAGCGGGACAGGCAGCATCAGACGGGCGGATGGGCTGTAGATTGCAGTGTGAAGCTTTCGCTTATTCTGCACCTGAGATCTGATCAAGGTGTTAACATCCAACTTGTCGTAGAGTCAGGGACCGTATATGCCAAGCATTATGACAGCGTGACAGAGCTCCAGTGTGACATATTTTCTCACTAAAACCGTGCAAATTAGTTTACAGCTTGTAATAAATGTGGTGCCTTCACTGCCAAAAGTTGTCATTCTCAAAACCTTCATGCCTTCACAACCAAAGATCCATTACAAAATATCATTTCAATATGCTTTCTTTTAAGACTGTTGTTTCTTCAAAGATATTGTGTCACCGTCTTTGCCGAGCAATAATCAAATTCTTTACTTCCCACAGATCTGGTGACACCGGACACCAAGATGACCCCTCGGCCACATCTTCCTACCAGAGCCTTGATTAGTGGGATCCATGCTCCCAGGATGCTGAAGGATAATCGGTTTTCCCGTTGCGTGTGCATAGAGACTGTGTGACCTCGTTTGATTTCCGGGTTTTAAATTTGCTTTAAATCTAAGCCATTGCTGTGTATACTTCGACGTGGCAGGGGACGAGAGGGAGACTGTGCGTCTTTGGTGTGAAGTGTGAGCTGCTGTTACCTCTGTGTCTCCCTCTACCATCTCCACTCGCTGTTTTATATTCCCACAGCAAGATTTGCAGTGTGTGCTTGTCGCCGCCCACCTAGTGCTGGCCTGAACTTGTGTGCTAAGCAGTGCGATCGAGCAGGTTTCAAATCCGAAGCCCATTGTGCATCTTACACCTGTTGGCTGCTGTGCTTTCTCCTAATGTCCAGCACGTGTGGGTCTGGGTCGGAGGTGAGTGCATTACTCTAACATTAAGCTTAGTTGAAGTAATTAAATCACAACCAAAACACAACCTTATTATATTTTTGCAAAATTAGATGAAACTGAAAGGAAGAGATCTTATTTTACCGGACAATCCTGTAGGCATTAGTAGTGATTCGAAGAGCCTATTTGTTTGAAATCTTCAAGTTGAAACCAAAAATAATAGAGTACATTCAGTGCTAAGCAGTGATGTTGATTTAGGATAAAGACAATGGATTAATGACAAACTTTATTATTTTTTTTAAATAAGAGGAATCATATTTCTTGTATAAAGTTAAACTCAATGTGTGGGTATGAAAGCCAAACAGGCCATTTGCTTTTATAGGGAACCATTGTGGTGCAGTTTCACACACGTGGCCAGTTTATGCAAGGGCCGTGTACAAACAGATAGCCTTCAAAATAAATTGCCGTCAGTGCTGGGGAGAGGAGAGGGGTTTCTGGTCATCCTGACTCATGAATCGGCTAATTGGGATACGGAATCTGACCTAAAGCTAATGACGACCTGAGGCCTGCAGTTCTGAGAGTGGTCTCATTCTTTATTGTCCACTATTACTATGTTCCAGTAGGTAAGGCAGTTGGTGCCATTTTCAATCACTCTGTTCTCCAAGTCTGAGTTACAACCAGTGCAGACAGACTGTTCTCCCCGGGAGATCTTCCCGGGAAATGTGAGCGCCATGGTGACGCAGCGGTAGAGTTGTTGCCTTCAGCCCCAGAGACCCGGGTTCGATCCTGACTACGGGTGCTGTCTGTACGGAGTTTGCATGTTCTCCCTGTGACTGTGTGGGTTTTCTCTGGGTGCTCCGGTTTACTCCCACACTCCAATGGCATGCAGATTTATAAGTTAAACGGCTTCTGTAAATTGTCCCTAGTGTGTCGGATAGAACTAGTGTACGGGTGATTGTTGGTCGATGTGGATTAGGTGAGTTGAAGGACCTATTTCCACACTGTATCTTTAAATCTAGTTTCCCCCTCTGTCGTAGATGAACACCGCATGCTATGTCCAGCCTTCTATCTCTACACTTGTGCATTTACTTTCTCTGAATAGTGATTATCTGATTCAATAGTGGATCAATTGTCCGTTCAGTGGGATGGGGAGACAAGGGGGGACTTTTTATCCCTCTTCTCATCTTTGTGGTCTCTTAATTGCCTGAACTGGCTAAAACTTTACTTAAGGGGAACGCACTTGTCTCAGTATTTTGTGACATTGCTCCTTCAAACTCCTCGGCATATCGTTTTGTTTAAATGAGACCAATTGTGCACCAACTAAATTGGAATTGATGAGCCTAACAATTGTTTCTTTCACATTCTGACTAAGCTGCAGAGGTCTGTTAAATAATTCAAGTGGCATGGACTCGGTCATTTGAGCTGACTGCTCAGTGTCTGACAATAACAGGCGTGAGGGAATCTTCTCTCCCTGGGGTGGGTATGATGCCAAAATGCCCATTCCAACAAGCTGAAGATAGACACACAAAGCTGGAGTAATTCAGCGGGTCAGGCATCATCTCTGGAACAAAATGGAGGGATGATGTGTCGAGTTGGGACCCTTCGTCAATGATGTGTGGAGAACGATCATGTCCTGAAACTTTGTTTGTCCATTCCATTCTAATGATGAAGATAGACACAAAATGCTGGATTCACTCAGTGGGACGGGCAGCATCTCTGGAGACGCTGCCTGTCCCGCTGAACTAATCCAGCATTTTGTGTCTATCTTCGCTGTAAACCAGCATCTGCAATTCCTTCCTACACATTCCAACAGGATTTCTGATTGATAATTTGAGATGAATCATTTTATAATTTTATCAAACATTTAGTTTGACATTTTATTAGTAGTTTTACGTACTCATTCAAATTAGCTATGCTGCCTAATTTTCTCCGTGACCTGATTTCCATTTGCCTGCCCAGCCCCTGTCATGGTTTGGTCAGTGCTTGGTTTGCAGGGTTAGCTGCTCATATCCAGCATGCAGGAGCAATTTCTATAAGGCAGGCTGGAATGGTACCACAGCATCTGGCCATGCCTGCCCTTGCACTGGGAGGGTGCTGCTGTGGATACTGGGTGAAAGAAGAGTCTGCGAACAATGAACCAAATGAAGGGTCGGCGATAACAATGTGCTGGCTGTCCTAGCGATGGACCTAAATGTATGGTGACAGAGAAGCAGCAATTACCTGCAAGTACTGCTCTCTCAGATAGCTAGGTTGACTGTCAGCATACAATTACAGTAATCAAATGTTCAATAGCGTTGACACAAGGAACTGCAGATGCTGGTTTACCAAGAAAGACAAAGTGCTGGAGTAACTCAGTAGTCTGAGCCAATCCCATTTGCCTGCATTTGGCCCATATTCCTCTAAACCATTCCGGTCCAAGTATCTGTCCAAATGTCTTTTAAATGTTGTTATTGTACCTGCATCAACTGCTTCTTCTGGCAGTTTGTGCCATATGATATTCCCACCACCTCTGTGTGGAATAAATGCCCCTCGTGTTCTTATTAAATCTTTCTTTTCTCACCTTCAACCTATGTTCTCTGGTTCGTGTGTGAATCAGTCTGTGCATTTGCATTGTGATTTTATAGATCACCCCTCAACCTCCTGCATTCCAAGGAATAAAGTCCTGGCCTGCCCAACATCTCCATATTGCTCGGGACCATTTGAGGTTCTGGCAACATCCTTGTAAATCTCTGTACTCTCTCCAGCTTAATGGCATCTTTCCTGTAGCAGGGTGGCCAGGAGAGAACACAGTGCACCAAGTGTGGCCTCGCCAGCATCATGTCCACCTGTAAAGTAATGTCCCAACTTCTGTGCTCTGCGATTGAGGTGCTTGGCTGTTGCTGAGACTGTGGTGAGCTGTTATTTAGCGGGGACAACGTTCTAACATACATTCGTTCAGGTGACTAAAACTGTGAACTCTGTCGGTGAATGTATTGATATTATGATGACAATTCAGGGATTAACGTGGAGAAACTACACACATTATGAGCTGTAGGCATCATGGCTTGCTATATTTTCGACTTGAATATATCAAATATTTAACTGAACCATATCTATCGAAGTGCTTTGCTCTATAACAAAAGGCAATTTACATTTTTCAGGCAATTTTAAATATTGTATAGAGAGTGTGTGACATATCAAGTGAAAGCAGAATTAACATGAACTCAAATCATCTGATACCAGATAGACACACCTGGATTGCCATCTGAAGGAGCAAGGGCATATATTTTATTCCAGGTAGGATATTTATCAGCATCAGCAATGTACGTAAAAATTCCAAGTGTGAAATTTTATAACTATTTATCCAGCTTAATATATTTCAGTCCAACTCTTTTATTGTTTATGAGTAGCGTTCCATGATTTTCATGTACGTTTATGTCTAATTACTTTATCGGGGCCAATTATTTTCAAGTTTGGCATGAATTTTATTTTATTTTTCCTTTTTCAAATTTTTAAAAGCAAATTCAAGCGGGAAGATTAAGGAACTTATATAGTCAATCAAGAGCTGGCAGAGTCCCTCTTCCACTTCAGTATTAAAAAATATTATTTTAATCATTATTATCATTTAATAATGCCTTGTGGTTTTTAACTGCAAAGTAGCACATTCCTGACGACCAAACTCTGGCTAAAGATCTTGTTATTAAAAAGTAAATCACATTTCATTATATAATGTGGGCTAGTTTTTAGAGCATATTAACAAATTGCTAACACAGATTAAAATATGCCTCACCTTAGTTGGCACAGAGATTTAAATTAAATTTTCTTCAATTCTTCTTCTTTTCCTGGTTTCTACTACATATCCAGATCCCCCAAAATATTATAGAAACCTGCAAAAGGAAACAAAGTGCTGGGATAACTCAGTGGGTCAGGCAGCTTCTCTAGATAACATGGATAGGTGGGTCGTGGCCTGAAACGTCACCTATCCATGTGATGCTGTCTGACCCGCTGAGTTACCACATCACTATGTGTCTCCAATATTATTGCATTAATGAGCCAGCTAAGCTGCAGTAATAATAATTTCCTGGTTCCATTAAACACTCTTGAATGAGCAGATAGTGATTTGCTGTTTACCACCCAGTTGTGAGGTTGCAATTGCAGGCGGATGACCTGTCATAGAAACTAGCTGGTATTTATTCTCATTCATTTCAATCTATCTGCAACTTGAATTCTATATTTATTGTCACTGTTTGGGCTCTGTGGCAGGGGTTGGATCACGTGTGATTGTGGCATTGTATATGTAAGTCCTGTTCACCTGTGGTCCTTCTGAGATTCAAGTCTGGTTTTGATTTTCACACGGACAAGACTGAGTGTAAGTGGACTGAGGCGGTAAAATGGTTGCTCATTCCAAAATCGGATATTGTCACAAAACAGTATTAAACTCTGTAATAGTTATCCATGGATAGTATTTGCAGATGGGGGATGAGAGCGATCCACGTGGGCTGTAATTTTAAAATCAAATTAAATTCCGTTTTGTTTCATTGCTTTCCCTTAATAGTCCTAAACTGTGCAAAGATTATTCAGGACTAAGATTGGGCAAATATGCTTTGAAAGAACATTGTTCAGGGTGATGATTCCAAACTTTGTGAACCGTAACTTGTTATTCAGGACTCGAATGGGTGAACTAATGCAGTGACCTTTTTATGCATGAATTCTTTGTTTGTCTGTATGTTGTGGCCTTAGATATTTTAAAAAAAAAATGATGTATTGGCGATGAGAACTTGTTCTATTTCATTTGAAAATCTGCAATAAATAGTTTTTGTTACAACTTCCACCCAAAGTTATGTATTCCGTGTATTTCTTTAGCTTTTTGCAGTGTGTGCTGGTTACTCAGTCATTACACATACTATTATAAAGATTATTACTATACATAAGTGCTGTGTGCCTGCAAAAATAAAACCTGCATGTTGGTTGCAAAAATGGATCAGTGGTCAATGGTTCAATGGTACTTTATTTGTCTCATATACTGATGTATGGTGACATGAATTTTTGTATACTATTCAGTACAACTATCACTATACGTAAGCACCCAGATACATCTTAGATAAGCATCTCAGACATAGTACAAGTGTAGAGTTAGGATTACACTGAGACAGTTCAGAGTCACCAGTTTTGGTGCCATTTTCAAGTCCCAGTTGTTATAAGAATAGAATACTTGACCTGACCATGAGGGCTGGTTGTCCTGGCGGCGTTGCATGGTCGGTCAGCCTGGTCGTTGGTGTCCTCCGCTGCTGTAGGGCCTCCAGTGGCCCACTCCACCATCGAGGCCGTGCACTGCCTCCCGCAGCCGGTCTGCCTGATGCTGCCTGCCTCCCTCCTGCCCAGTCCACAATGTGAGCAGGGGCCGGGCTCGGCGGGTTCCCTCTCTGTGTGGTTCCCAACTCCACGGCAGGGTAGGCAGGCCTGACGTCGGGGATGGCCGTGGCACACCGGGGTGAACTTCTGCCGCACAGCATGTCGGGTAGCCTTTTGTATGTTTGTACAGATATATACATTTATTTCACGGAGGAGATTCTATTGGCCACGCCAAAGCGAAGACTGTCTGGAAGTGTTGTCAGTCTGTATTAGAGACTGGGGGGGGGGGGGGGGGGGGGGGGGTGCATATCTCTGCAGCCAGTTACAAATGACAAATGTTGTGGGCCAAAAGGCCTGTTCCTGTGCTTTACCAATGTCTACGTTCCATGTTTAAGAACCATTTAGACAGACACATGGATAGGACAGGTTTAGAGAGATAGATATATGGGCCAAACGCAGGAGGTGGGACTAGTGTAGATGGGACATGTTGGCTGGTGTGGGCAAGGTGGGCCGAAGAGCCTGTTTCCATGCTGACGACTAAACTAGTGATACTAAATTATCACTGACAGAACTATCTGGTCAGGCAGAATATAAATCAAATCAAAACACACCTCCATCTTCCCTGCTGTGACCTGGTGCATAGAAAGCCCGGTTGCTGAACATTTTAACTCCCCTTCCCATTCCCACACTGAACTTTCTATCCTGGGCCTCCTCCACTGTCAGAGTGAGGCCGCACACAAATTGGAGGAACAACACCTCATATTTTTCTTGGGTAGCTTACATCCCAGCCTTTGCCCGAAACGTCACCCATTCCTTCTCTCCAGAGATGCTGCCTGTCCCGCTGAGTTACTCCAGTGTCTATCCAGCAGTATAAATGTTGGTTTCTCTAATATTAAGCAGCATCCTCTATATTAGCTCTCTCTCCATCCCTCCCCCACCCATGTTGTTGCGCCAATTCTACTGTTCGCATCCATATATTCCTTTGTTAACAACTCTTCCACTGCCAACAATGAACCATTGTGGGCTCCACCTTTCCTTGGTCATCGGTGCTGGCTCTGATTTGTTTTGAAACTTTTCATACCTCTAGGTTTCCCCCCCTCCGTTTCCCCTGTCTCTCAGTCTGAAGAAGGAATATCGACCCGAAACATCACCTATTCCTTTTCTCCAGAGATGCTGCCTGTCCCGCTGAGTTTCTCCAGCACTTTGTGTTTTGCCATCTTGATATGTAGGATCATCAAGGGCAGTCAATTTGTGTCAATTCTCTGAAAAATTACGACCAACATTTTTTTGTGTTATTATGTAATTGCGATATTAACGGCAATTATGAATATCTATCCGATGTATTATGATTTGGACACATTTTTTGCATGGATATGAAATGCGGAGACCATTCTGAATTGATACTTGTCCCAGGAAAAGTTAAGTTCGTAAAGAAAACTCAAATCAATTTAATTGTAGCATTTTTACACAAGTTTGAAAGTTTAACATATATTTACACTTGAACAAAATACTTCTTACATTTACTGACAACCACATGATGGGGAATCATTTACACAAAGGAGCCAAGATTCAATGTGTAATACATTCTGGAGAAGTGAATGTATCTCTCATTTCCACCACCCCCTTCTCTACAAACACAATAGACGTGACTTTGTGATGCAAACGCAACATACAGCGACTAGCTTAGATGGGGCATCTTGGTCGGCAGGGACCAGTTGGGCCGAAGGGCCTGTTTCTGCACTGTTCGACTACGATGCAATCAGTTTGGAAAAGTTACTCTTCAAACAGAGGGAAGAGATCTTACCACTTGAGTGGCCTTTGTAATTTTACAGAAACCACTTCTTGGTAGGAAAAGTCAGTGTTATTTTTGAAATTAAAGATCTACCAATGTAACGGAACAAACTAAATTGCCGTGGAGCAAAATCGGGGGATAAACATTTGACATCATTTACATCCAAACAAGCTTCGGGGGAACTCTTCCAAACCTGTATTAATTCACCACAATTCCTTGCAAATAGTTAATAAAAAGGTATACTTCGTAAATTCATCAGATGGAATATTGTTAGCAAGAGATGACACGGAGGCCAAGAGATAAATTTTAACTGGGAAAGGAAATCAAAGTACATGGATAATCTCCTGTGAATTCAGACTTTGCCTTGACGTAGCAAACTGCTTGGTGGGTCACAGGTGGTGGAACTTAGGGTTGGAATGGTTGGTGGGGGGGAACAGCGGAACAGGCAGGGTGACTTGGCATCATGTTCGGCACAGACATTCTCGTGAAATGCCTTGTTTGAGGAGGGGTGGCAAGGGCCTCTCCCACTGTACGAGGTAATTCAAGAGTTCTCCCGAGTTTCCCCTGATTTGAACTCGGAGAATTACGGTAATAGCCGCTCGTAGGTACTCGGGGCTCTCGTGGACATTTTTTTGACATTTTTCAAAAGCTCAGGAGAGCTCTTGAATTACCTTGTACAGTGGGACAGCCCCTTGAGGATATGAAGCTTTGTCGTGTATAACAGCCCTGCAGTAAATATGCAGTTTCTATTCAGAAGCTGGGGGACAGTCCGTTGAGACTGCGGTTGTGTGCTGTCAGCTAACAGCAGGGCTGAAGGGGACGTGGGTGGGGTATCATCTGCACCTTCCCTGCCAGTCCCCTCCCCCCCCCCCCCCCCCCCCACCAGTTCTTGCAGTCTTTGTGAAGTTTGCAAGTCCTCCTGTTACCGCATGGGCTTCCTCTGGGTGCTCTGGTTTATGTTCATGTGATAGGAACAGGATTAGTCCATTCGGCCCATCAAGTCTACTCCACCAATCAATCATGACTGATCTATTTCAACCCCATTCTCCTGCCTTCTCCCCATAACCCCTGACACCCGTACTAATCCATGGGTTTTCACATCCCACATTCCAAAGACGTGCGGGTTTGTACGTTAATTGGCCTCTGTAAATTGCCCTTAGTGGATGAGAAAGTTAGATAACGGAACTAGTGTGAAAGGGTGATCGATGGCCGGCATGGACTCGGTGGGCCGAAGGGCCTATTTCCGAGCAATCTTTCCAGTAATGAGTCCCTGAATCTGCTTGACACGACAGAATAGCCAAGGAAAAAAAAAAATTAAAGCTTATCAAATATCCTAATACAAACTATATGTAAATAAACTTATAGGGTCAGCTGTTGTTGAAGGATGAGGATCACTTCCTTTCTGCGTTAGAGGGTGTCACAGGCTATCATAGATACGTTTGATAATATCTCCTTCTCCTTCCTCCAGGATCCCTTTTTGTACGTAGTTGTCAACTTGTTGGTCAATGGTGTCTCGCAACTTCTCAAGCTCATAACCTGCGGTAACATTAAAAATAAAATCAAAAATAGTGTATTCAATTATTATAAAAAATAATATTTACAAACCAAAACAGTGATAACGCACACACCGCCATAAATACTAAATCACCAAATTATCTAATCACTACATTTTCAAATAACTGCACCCCGTTCCACCCACAGAAACAGTAAAGAAAGCGAATGGTATGTTAGCTTTCATAGCAAGAGGATTTGAGTATAGGAGCAGGGAGGTTCTACTGCAGTTGTACAGGGTCTTGGTGAGACCACACCTGGAGTATTGCGTGCAGTTTTGGTCTCCAAATCTGAGGAAGGACATTATTGCCATAGAGGGAGTGCAGAGAAGGTTCACCAGACTGATTCCTGGGATGTCAGGACTGTCTTATGAAGAAAGACTGGATAGACTTGGTTTATACTCTCTAGAATTTAGGAGATTGAGAGGGGATCTTATAGAAACTTACAAAATTCTTAAGGGGTTGGACAGGCTAGATGCAGGAAGATTGTTCCCGATGTTGGGGAAGTCCAGGACAAGGGGTCACAGCTTAAGGATAAGGGGGAAATCCTTTAAAACCGAGATGAGGAGAACTTTTTTCACACAGAGAGTGGTGAATCTCTGGAACTCTCTGCCACAGAGGGTAGTTGAGGCCAGTTCATTGGCTATATTTAAGAGGGAGTTAGATGTGGCCCTTGTGGCCAAGGGGATCAGGGGGTATGGAGAGAAGGCAGGTACGGGATACTGAGTTGGATGATCAGCCATGATCATATTAAATGGCGGTGCAGGCTCGAAGGGCCGAATGGCCTACTCCTGCACCTAATTTCTATGTTTCTATGTTTCTATCATCCTTGTCAAGGACATATTCCACCCACCGCGGTGTCCAGCGGTCCCGGAAATCCCCCAGGGTGCCTGTGGACAGAGCGTGATCCCTCTCGCGTATCACCCGGGCGCGGGCGTAACCCCGGAAACGGGGCATAGAGCGCAAACATTAGCACTGAGCTCATTCACTGTTTGAGATGAACATACGTAGATGGAACCATAGATCAGTACTGCACAGGAACAGGCCCTTCGGCCCACAATGCCTGTGCCGAACATGATGCCAAGTCACCCTGCCTGTTCCGCTGTTCACATCCATGCATCCCTTCGTAATCACCTATTCCACAGGCAACAATGGACCATTGTGGGCTCCACCGTTCCTTGGTCTTTGGTGCCGGCTCTGATTTGTTCTGAACCTTTTCACACCTCTCTCTCTCCCCTGACTCTCAGTCTGAAGAAGGGTTTCGACCCGAAATGTCACCTATTACTTTTCTCCGGAGATGCTGCCTGACCTGCTGAGTTACTCCACGGAAACCTTGGGTGGGGCGCAAAGTCTCCAGAGGTTTCCGTTCAGGTTTCCTAAGTGGGACAGGGGCATAACACTACCTCACACACTAGGAATAATCTACATTTATGCCAAGCCACTTAACCTACAAACCTGTACGTCTTTGGACTGTGGGAGGAAACCGAAGATCTCGGAGGAAACCCACATGGACATGGGGAGAACGTACAAACTCCGTACAGACAGCACCCGTAATCAGGATTCAACCCGGGTCTCTGGTGCTGCAAGCGATGTAGGCAGCAACTCTACCACTGCGCCACTGCGCCACTCTTTTTATGCTGTATCTGTCAATCAATCAATCAATCTCATTGCTAAATATAAAAATCAGTCAAAGTGAAATGCAGAAATAAAATAGAAAATGCTGATAATTCTTAGAAACTCTGGCAGCTTCTGTAGTGAGAAAGACAGAGTTCTTGTTTCAGGTTGATGACTATTGAATGAAATATTCCTACACTCTGCTTGATGGCTATTTCTCTGCTGCTTCTGTGTCTGATGTATTTAAACATTTTACCATATAACAAATAACCATATAACAATTACAGCACGGAAACAGGCCATCTCGGCCCTACAAGTCCATGCCGAACAAATTTTTTTCCCCTTAGTCCCACCTGCCTGCACTCGTACCATAACCCTCCATTCCCTTCTCATCCATATGCCTATCCAATTTATTTTTAAATGATACTAATGAACCTGCCTCCACCACTTCCACTGGGAGCTCATTCCACACCGCCACCACTCTCTGCGTAAAGAAGTTCCCCCTCATATTACCCCTAAACTTATGTCCCTTAATTCGAAGTATGTCCTCTTGTTTGATCTTCCCTATTCTCAAAGGGAAAAGCTTGTCCACATCAACTCTGTTTTATCCCTCTCAATTTTAAAGACCTCTATCAGGTCCCCAAACCTTCTGCGCTCCAGAGAATAAAGACCTAACTTATTCAACCTTTCTCTGTAACTTAGTTGTTGAAACCCAGGCAAAATTCTAGTAAATCTCCTCTGTAACTCTCTCTATTTTGTTGACATCCTTCCTATAATTGGCAAAATTGTAACACATACTCCAGATTTGGTCTCACCAATGCCTTGTACAAAGGTTTACATCCCAGCTCGTATACTCAAATCCAACTCAAATTTACAATTTGCCTTTAAGCAGAAGTTGGTTATTTTCACTGCTGAACACAAATGTCAATCTTAATACGTGTAAACCTACCTTCCCCGTTCCCCTGCTTGTGTTTCTTCAGCCACTCGATATTCTTTCTGATTGCCGAAAGGTAAGACTCTGTTTTGTCAAGTTCTGTTGATCAAAAGGGAGATCGTGCGTCCCATTAGCTAATGAGTAGTTAGGGCAGTCTGTCATTAACGGTGTTTAAACTGGCAAGAACATGCATGAAAGGTTTGGGCTCGTAAATCACTGTGACTGTGCTCGGACAAAACATGCACACCTTGGTTCATGGGCAAAGTATTGGAAATGACGGAGTGACATTTTATCCCTGCTGTCATTCCTCCGACCAACATGCTGGGTAGGAAGGGACTGCAAATGCTGGTTAAAAGGGTCTGAAGAAGGGTCTCGACCCAAAACGTCACCCATTCCTTCCCTCCAGAGATGCGGCGTGACCCGGTGAGTTACTCCAGCTTTTTGTATCCATGCTGGGTTTGGGTCACTGCCCAGAGATGATGCTCTAACAGTGTCAGTGGATATAAGTAAGTATGTGGAGGAAGGAACTGCAGATGCAGGTTTATACCGAAGGTGCTGGAGTAACTCAGCGGGACTCAAAATGCTGGAGTAACTCAGCGGGTGACTGCAGTCAGAATAAGAGTCTCGACCTGAAATGTCACCCGTTCCTTCCCTCCAGAGATGCTGCCTGCCCCTCTGAGTTACTCCAACATTTGGTGTCTATTTTGGCTACAAGTCAGATTAATTTCAAGTTAGTGTTTCAATGTCACCCAAAAGCCTAGGCTAGGACTCTTTTCTTTGGAGCGCAGCAGGCTGAGGTGACCTTATTAAAGTGTACAAGATGATGTGGGACATGGATAAAATGAACGCTCACAGTCTTTTTCACTGTCTGGAAGATTCTAAAACTAAAGGCTTAAAGTGAGAGGGGAGAGATGTGAGAGGGGTGTTTGTAGTTTGTTTCACCAGCACTTTATGTTTTGTTCAACGTTCCAGACAGGTCCTTTCTATTTTTCTGCTTTGATGTTAGAATAAATACGTGCAAAATAACATTGTTAGAATAGATTTCAAATACAACAATGGAACAATTAATGAAAGGGGCCGCAATGTTTTTCTTTCAATAATGCTTGAATTCCTCTGTTAATAATGCTAGATCTCACAACAGTTAATTCCAACCTCTGGCAATTCTAGCATGGTTTCTGTGCTGGGAATGTACGCAGCGTTTGGTGTACATCCACGGTGACCTCCCAGCTGCTGCAGTAGAACCGAGCAGGTGGTGTGTGCCTCAGGGGACCGTGCGGAGTGAATCAGACAGGAATTGCTGAGGTCGGCAGAAGCACAATTCCAAGTAAGACTTCAAGCCAGCATTTTGCTCTCTTCTTCAGGCATAACGACCTTTACAAAAAACTAGCCTCTCATAAATATCTGGAGAGACTTCCCTCCTTATAAGGGACAACCCTCGCAATAACGGACCTGTGACGTGTTGATGGTTACACAAAAAAGCTGGAGAAACTCAGCGGGTGCAGCAGCATCTATGGAGCGAAGGAAATAGGCAACGTTTCGTGCCGAAACGTTGCCTATTTCCTTCGCTCCATAGATGCTGCTGCACCCGCTGAGTTTCTCCAGCTTTTTGGTGTAACCTTCGATTCTCCAGCATCTGCACAGTTCCCTCTTAAACACTGTGACGTGTTGATGTTTGGCGGGCACCGTGCAGCGTTGGGCAGTGAAGAGGCGGTGGTGGGTAGAGAGAGAGCGAGCGGTAAAACACTCTCGAGGAGCTTTGCGTTGGACGCGGAGTTGCAGCGGCTGCACCAATGTGGGGCCCACCAGAGGTGCTGGATGCAACAAACGCCACCGCGCCTGCATCTGCTTCGTTCTGGCAACGTGCGCCAGTCACCTGGTGACAGAGCGTGGCTCCCAATACACCGCCTCCACCCCCCCTCCCACCCCCATGAGGTTACCTCACTAGCTGGCGCCACGTGGTGTGTTTACGGGATGGGAGCAGAGAGCAAAGATCATAGAACGGAGTTCCGTGATCTTTGGTGGAGAGAGCGACCAGCATGAAGGTGGCGTGAGGACTAGGCCTGTCCCTGGTGCACTGCATGTGGGGCTGAGGACTCTGCGGCTCCCCACCCTGTGAAACCCCACTGGTTTAACATCCCCCCCCCCCCCCCACATGGCCTTGGGTTAAACTAGTTCATATTAACCTCCACACCCAGTTATAGGGGACAATTGTCAATAACGAGGGTTTACTGTAGGGGGAATGTTCAGGCCATTATGACAATGCAAGAGGCAACATTTTGTTTCTGGAAGTCAACACTCTCATGACTGATAGTGTGCAATGTATGTCCTTGTTAACTGCGTGCTTAGAATTGTGCCGGGAAATATATATAGAGTTGGCTATCCTTGAATAACATAGAAACATAGACATAGAAACATAGAAATTAGGTGCAGGAGTAGGCCATTCGGCCCTTCGAGCCTGCACCGCCATTTAATATGATCATGGCTGATCATCCAACTCAGTATCCCGTACCTGCCTTTTCTCCATACCCTCTGATCCCCTTGGCCACAAGGGCCACATCTAACTCCCTCTTAAATATAGCCAATGAACTGGCCTCAACTACCCTCTGTGGCAGAGAGTTCCAGAGATTCACCACTCTCTGTGTGAAAAAAAGTTCTCCTCATCTCGGTTTTAAAGGATTTCCCCCTTATCCTTAAGCTGTGACCCCTTGTCCTGGACTTCCCCAACATCGGAAACAATCTTCCTGCATCTAGCCTGTCCAACCCTTTAAGAATTTTGTAAGTTTCTATAAGATCCCTCTCAATCTCCTAAACTCTAGAGAGTATAAACCAAGTCTATCCAGTCTTTCTTCATAAGACAGTCCTGACATCCCAGGAATCAGTCTGGTGAACCTTCTCTGCACTCCCTCTATGGCAATAATGTCCTTCCTCAGATTTGGATAACAAATTATTAACAGAAGTAAACTTGTCAAACATGTTATTTGCCAATAAGTGAAGTTGTCAAACGTGTTTCTGGCGTCGATGTGGGCGCCGGTCGGGGACGGCGGTCGTTGAAGGTGCGGCGGTCGCGGACAGAGCAAGTGGGAGTCGTAGGACATGCTGCCGGGAATAATGGAGGACCCGGCGTGGAGGGACCACCGTGAGAGAGGGGGGAGGACAAAGGAGAACCGGGTGACTTTGTAACTTTGTCAGTGCCCTTTATATGTGGCGGTTATTTGCATACCTTGGCACGGTACACAGGCAAAGAATTTCACTGTGACTGGTCACGTGTGGCAATAAAGTATTCAATTCTATTCAATTCAAAATTATTCTGTATCATTAAAATGGCATTAAAAGTTTGAATGGAAAAAATGCTCGACACACATAAAAAGTTAACCAAACTTCTGAAGGGTCAGATTCTGTGCTGTTTGACACAATAATACTATTTATAAGAAGAACAGGCTGGCTCAGCACAGAGAGACACCTGCAGTAATGCAGATGCTCACTCGTCAGTGTGCTTTCAGCAGTTCTTAAATCTATTCCAGTCACTGACGTTCAAAAGGCACATCCAGGACAATAAGCATTGAGCAGTTCTTTTATATCTCTGCCTCACGACTGGAAACGCACCAGCTCCATCCATTCTCTGCCCAATCCCATCAAACAAACTGCGTCCTGTGAGCCACTGGTGATGACAGCTTGTTTCCATCATACCGTTGACTCTTTCAATGTCTCTCCACGCCCATTCCAAATGGATCTGCGAAGAGGTTTATCTGCAAACCATCACTTAATCTGGATCTTCTGATTTGTAAGTGTACACAAGACAAAGATATGGACACAGTCCCTCGTTGTCCCACTTTGGCAGCTTACAACGCAACGGTATGAAGATTGAATTCTCCATTTTCAAGTAATACACCACTACCCCCCTCTTTTTCCACTGCCCCCCCACCTCCACCCATTTCCCACTCACCTTGCTCCTTTACCCTCCTCCGTACACTCAATTCCTACCCCAAGTCCTATTTTCCTTTTATTCCCTTTTCCCCTCGCCTCAGTTCCACCCATTTCTCCTATCCAACCTTCCATTTCAAACCCCCTCTTTTCTCCTTATCTGACACCCTTTTGTCTCCTTGTCACCTCAAGACTTTGTCACTTCCTTCACCCATCTGCCACTCCCCCCCCCCCCCCCCCCCCCATCATCTCCCGTATCCACCTATCACTTGACAGGCTTTACTCCTCCCCCCCCACCTCTATTTTCCAACTTTCACCCCCCTACTGTCCCGACCCGAAACATTGCGTGTCAATTCTCTCCACACATGCAACCTGACTCGTTGAATTACTCCAGCACTTTGTGTTTTGCTCCTTGTGTCTCCATTCTATATTTGTATATCCCACTCCCCTGTTAACTTGTGCTTGTAATCTCATTTTACTTTAGTTTAGAAATACTGCACGGAAACAGGCCCACCAAGTCCGTGCCGACCAGCGATCCCCGCACATTAACACTATCCTACAGGCATTAGGGACAATTTACAAATTTTACCTATTAACCTACAAACCTGTACGTCTTTGGAGTGTGGGAGGAAACCAGAGCACCTGGAGAAAACCCACGTGGTCACGGGGAGAACGTACAAACTATGTACAGATAGCACCCATAGTCAGGATCGAACCCAGGCCTCTGGCGCTGTGAGGCAGCAACTCTACCGCTGCGCTGCCTATGTCACCATTTCCTGTTTGGCTCTTTCACAGAAATGACACTGTCAATAATTTGGACTGAGTCGGTCCTCATGCAGAGAAACGAGACGTGTTGTTAAACGAGTGAACTGCCCACCTTTCTCCTCTTCTGTTTCTTCCACTATCTCTTTCGTGGAATCCTCAGAATTGGCCGTCTCTTTGTCCTGCTTTACGTAGTTCTTTGTGCTGTCTAAGTCATCGATCGTACCTGCAGAAAGTGATTAGATCTCATGTTAATTTTTAAAAATTGGCACAAAAAACCATCCTTGAAGAAATGGCTTTGTTTTAACTATGTTGCCCAATAGATTTAAACATAGATTCCAATTTTACCTTCTGTTTCCTTACTTATGGCATAGGGCTTGACTTTGCCGAGCTTGTTTTTTGTCTGCACTGCGATCATTGCATCGAGATTCTCTGCCGGGAAAAGAGAGTGACTTCAGTAATAATACAAAATCATGCATCTTCTATTCAACGCAATCTGTTAATATAAACCCAGGGAAAACTCATTGGAAACACCCAGTGCTCGAAGAACTCAGCGGGTAAGTCAGCATCTGTGGAGGGAATGGACCAATGATGTTTTGGTTCAGGACCTTTCCTTGTGTAGGAAGGAACTACAGATGCTTGTTTATACCAGAGATAGACACAAGCTGCTGGAGTAACTCAGCGGCTCAGCCAACATTTCTGTAGAAAAGGAACAGGTGACGTTTCAGGTTGAGACCCTCATTAGGTCTGAAGAGGTGTCCCAACCCTAAACATCAGCATTAATGTGAAGAAGCATCTCGACCCAAAATATCGCTTTTTATCCCCTCCACAGATGCTGCCTGACCCTCTGAGTTCATTCAGCACTTTGTGTTTCTCCCAAGATTCCAACGTCCACAGATCCTTGAGTCTGCAAACTAATTTAGACAATAGACAATAGGTGCAGGAGTAGGCCATTTGGCCCTTCGAGCCAGCACCGCCATTCGATGTGGAGGCCAATTCACTGGATGTTTTCAAGAGCGAATTAGATGTAACTCTTAGGGCTAACGGAATCAAAGGATTATGGGGAACAGGGGTACTGATTTGGGATGATCAGCCATGATCATATTGAATGTCAGTGCTGGTTCGAAGGGCCGAATAGTCTACTCCTGCACCTATTTTCTATGTTTCTATGTGTACCAGGTACAGTGAAATACATTTCTTTCATACAAATTTGCAGGACAATCCCCGTACCCCAGTTAGTGCAGTATACACACAGAGCAGTCCAGATGCAAGAGACTCCATTTTGGCGTCCCAATTACTCCTGACACATTTTTCCAGATAAGGGATCCTAATTATAAACTATCCTAACAAATGGTCACTTGTTCGGAGGGGACAATGCCTACAGTGTATATCTTGAACAGAGAAGCAGTCTTAAGATAACCTCCTGCACTAATGCATTATCTCTGGATGATTTTCAGCCTTCTAGTTGAAGTTAAAGGAAATCATATCCCCTTTACTTTTATTTTAGAGATACAGCACGGAAACATTCGTCCCACCGAGTCTGTACTGACCAGCGATCCCCGCACATTAACACTATCCTACACACATTAGGGGCAATTTTACATTCATACCAAGCCGATTAACCTACAAACCCGTACGTCTTTGGAGTGTGGGCTGAAACCGATCTTGGAGAAAACCCACGCAGGTCACGGGGAGAACGTACAAACTCCGTACAGTTAATTATCCATAATCAGGATGGAACCCGGGTCTCAATAGACAATAGACAATAGGTGCAGCAGTAGGCCATTCGGCCTTTCGAGCCAGCACTGCCATTCAATGTGATCATGGCTGATCATCCCCAACCAATACCCCGTTCCTGCCTTCTCCCCATATCCCCTGACTCCGCTATCTTTAAGAGCCCTATCTAGCTCTCTCTTGAAAGCATCTAGAGAACCCGCCTCCACCGCCCTCTGAGGCAGAGAATTCCACAGACTCGCCACTCTCTATGAGAAAAAGTGTTTCCTCGTCTCCGTTCTAAATGGAGATTGGTCTCCGGCACTAATGCTACGCCACCTTGCAACCCTGTGTCTAACACAAGTATGCAATGTAATTCAGTTTCTTGTGTCTCCACTTTACTGCTCCACTTCAGTCTGTAGAAGGGTCTCGACTCAAAACACCATCTGTTCATTCCCTCCACAGAGGCTGACTGACCCGCTGAGTTTCTCCAGTACTTTGTGTTTTGCTCAAGATTTCTGGGCCCGCAGTCTCTTGCGTCCCTACTTCAATTATAACTCAATGAAGTACAACAAATTTGTGAGATTCATAGACATAGTGGTGATGGTGGAACTGGATCTCAAATTCAGTTCTACACTTGGCGTTTCAGTTTAGGGTTAATCTCTGGAGTGAATTAAGTGCATTCGGGAACTGCTTATGTAAATGTCACAGCTGCAAATTGAAATAACAGCCATTGTTTAAAGGCAGATCATTAAAACTTCAAATAACAGCTGAATCACAGTGAATATTCAGTAAAAGCAGAATCTCAAGTAGAGATGTTGGCTGCAGGCTAATGGAGGATCAGTATCTCAGCAACCAATGCATTATTTGCTAATTCCCTGAGGACCATACCAAGCACATTAGTTGCCATAGCAACTGTCATCCTAGGGTGAAGGTGTTTATTTGACCATTTAGTATTTGCAGCAACATGCTGATCTTGCTCAAACAGTTTGGCCAATCTGTAATTGGGATGTTTTGATTGTTAGGAACACTGTTAATCATGCCTGCAAATTGCACCTCCTCCAACCTCATCTACTGTATCCGTTGTTCAAGGGAAGAGCCCTCGGCGAGACCAAATGCAGACTGGGCGATCGTTTCGCTGAACACCTCCGCTCATGTCCGCCTGGGCCTACCTGATCTCCCGGTTACCAAACACTTTAATTCTCCTTCTCATTCCTGCACTGACTTCTCTGTCCTGGGCCTCCCCCATTGTCAGAGTGAGGCCAAACGCAAATTGGAGGAACGGCACCTCATATTTTACTTGGGTAGTTTACACCCCAGTGATGTGATATTGATTTCTCTAACTTCAAGTAACCCTTGCATCCCCTCTTTCTCCGTCCCTCCCTCACCCTAGTCGCTGTATCAGTTTCAATGTCATCTTGGTGAGTTTCATTGTCTATAACTCATGTTCACCTAGCCCATAGCCAACAAAGGCCTGCTTTTTTAATCATTCGTTACTTTTTTGTATATCTTTCATTAATTTGTTCTATACCACTGTCTACATCTCTCGTTTCCCTTCCCACTGACTTTCAGTTTGAAGAAGGGTCTCGACCCGAAACGTCACCTATTCCTTTTCTCCAGAAATGCTGTCAGACCTGCTGAGTTACTCCAGCTTTTTCGTGTCTATCTTCTGCTAATTACAAAGCAGGTTTCTAAACATTACTGGGTCTGGCTCGCAATCTCGTTCCTCTGTTTTCTGAAAACCTGCACTCATTTTAATCAAGACTGTGGTGTTTTATAATTGGGAAATGAACCTTCCCTGAATATTATTAATCTCCATAAATCATTACTTAAAATAGATATTACTGTGTACAACCAAACATTAGGTACAGACAGTCTGTATCTTCCCCTTAGGTGTGTACTTAAGTTTAACTGATTGCATAAATGTATGGTATATCGGTTTGGATACTATTCAAAACACTGGACCTTAGTAAATGTGTCAAAATAATATTTAATTATTCTAAATCTAAATTTTTGAAGTAGAGAGGAGGCCAAAGAATAGACAGCCATGAGCATTGTCGTACAAAAAAACGGTATTTAATTTGCTATCAATAGAATCAGTTGAGACGTTGGCCAGGAGATGTCATTTTCACTCAGTGGCGTGGGAGATTTCACACAAAGCACACCATGTTTCTTTTAGATAGGAACTGCAGATGCTGGTTTAAATGGAAGGTAGACACAAAACGCTGGAGTAACTCAGCAGGACAGGCACCATCTCTGGACAGAAGGAATGGGTGACGTTATATTTTATAATGTTTAATAAAGATAGCTTTAAAATCCTGTGGTTTAAAGGTTCAGCTGCAAATCTTCTGCTTCAACAAAATTAATATTTAATCTCAGTTTGATATATTTTCCAGTAAGTCTAGGTCTGCTCTCTGGTTAGTAATGGCATTATAATGGTTCTGTGTGCCATTGGGGGTTGTGAAGGTGAATTTTAAAGTGAAATGCTGATCACTGATTGAAATTAATGGCAAATAATTCTTTGCATTCTTCCTAATGTATGACTTTATGAAATTTGCTCAACTCCACATGCAATACAGATTAAAATTGCAGTTAATTGCCAGCGTTGCAGAACCTTGTATTAATCACACCTGCATAAGCTACACTATAGTATTTTAAATGACTTCCATTAAAATTCATTTTAATTATTTTTAACTTCTCAACCTTTACTATCCATGCATGTCTACATGTCTGATGAGGAATTTACATTTCACTCCACCTCTTCTCTCCTTATTTCTGATGCCCTTTTGTATCCTTTTCACCTGTAGCCTTTGTCACTTACTCCACCCATCTGCCAATCAGCCCACCGTCCCCCCTTCCCCCCCTCCCCCCATCCTCACCTGTATCCACCTATCACTTGCCAGGTTTTGGCCCATCACATCTTTCTTTTCCAGCTTTCTCTCCCCCACCCCCCATGTCCTCGGTCTGAAGAAGGGTCCCAACTCAAACTGTCGTCTGTCCATTCCCTCCACAGATGCTGCCCGACCTGCTGAGTTCTTCCAGTACTTTGTGTCTTGACAGAGATTAAAACTGTAGATGGATTACACAACAACTGGGGAACACAATCTTTACTTGGTGTTTACTTCTGTTTCCTCCAAAAACATTTAACCATATATCTTGACACATTTGTCTATCAAACAGGCTTAGCTTTCTGCTCTGACAGAATCTTTCATTGCCAGAGCTCTCTTCAGAGTTAATCTACAAAACTCAGGTTTTGTAGATCAATTTGGCTTTGGTAAAAATTGAAAATCGTCCCTAGACTGTAGGATAGTGCTTGTGTACGGGGTGATCACTGGTCGGTGGGCCGGAGAGCCTGTTTCCATGCTGTATCTCTAAACCAAACTAAACCAAACCAAACCAAACTAAACTAAACTCCCCTGCATGAGCAGACGACAACATGCCCTGAGAGCTAAAATGGCTGTCGACCCCCAAATCGTGTTCAATGCTGCTCTTATCCAGGTTTATACACTCCCTCCTTATTATAGCAGACTGCAAATGCAACTTTATAATATGAACTTGTTTGTCAGCAATGCCTCCAAGCTACCTTTACTCATAATTCCCTTCCTTCTCCAACTTCGAGGCCATAAAACATAATGTTGTTGCCACTCAAACACTGGACTCTGGTTTGCTTTGCCCTTTCCAGTATCCAACATTTGTGACGTTTTGTTCCAGCGGGAACTCATTCCTCATTTTATTTTAGCAGTTTAAACATTATATGTATACAGTATATATTCTCAGTTTCAACAATGTATATAAAGACTGCAGTCAAATATTTTGCTTACAAATCAACAAATTAAATTAATTACTGCAACCTGCCAAACTGATTTGGTGCTGTAGAATAGCAAATTCATATTATATTTAGTAACAGTTAATACTATTCCAAATAATAGTATATTATTTACTACTTGATTAGTAAGGGTGTCAGGGATTATGGGGAGAAGGCAGGAGAATGGGGTTGAGAGGAAAAGATAGATTGAATGGCGGAGTAGACTTGATGGGCCAAATGGCCTAATTCTGCTCCTATCAGTTATGAATAAGTATATTATTTAGTATATTATATTTAATAAGTTTACTATACTTATTTACAGTATGCTATTTATAAGTATTCCAATTCATATACTAAAGTATACTAATTTATATACTAATAAGTATACTAATGGTATACTATATGAAATAATAGTTATAATAGTAAAAACTATGAAATAGTTTAAATTGCTTACACATTTGAACCAAAAATTGTGACTGATTATTTAATACATTTGCCAATACCTCATTGAAGAGCTTTGAACTATCTTTAATTGCCCTGTGATGTTATATCTTCAACTGAATATTGTACCCTCTGTGCAGAGTGGGCAACCTTATTGTATTCTTGTACAGTCTTTTCTCTGAACGGTTAGCATGCAAACAGAAGCTTTTCACTGTCCACTTGACAATAGTAAACTAAACTAATACTTGTTATCGCAGGAAGGAAATGGCATCTGTAAGATTAATTCCAATCCAAATGTTTGCTCAGCTGTTGTCAGATGCACACAGGATCCGGAAATGCGAAGAGTTTTTAGAACAATATTTGTCAAGTACTTCACTTTATTTTAACCTATTAAATTAGAAAATATGAGGCTGAGAACGGAAAGCTGAAAAATAAATGATCGGCATCGATCCATTGTAATTAACGCAAGTATTGTCGAGCCACTCTGGCATTAGATGAAGGTATAAAGGTTTCACTTCATATTTTTATTGTTTACTCTGTGAATGGAAGCATCATGTCAAACAATGAAATTCAGTCTGAAGAAGGGTCTCGACCCAAAATGTCGCCCATTCCTTCTCTCAAGAGATGCTGCCTGACCCGTTGATTTACTCCAGCTTTTTGTGTCTACCTTCTGAATGTAGTTAGACACAAAAAGCTGGAGTAACTCAGCGGGACAGGCAGCATCATTGGAGAGAAGGAATGGGTGACGTTTCAGGTCGACTGCTGAATGTAGTTGTTAGTTATCAGGTTCTATTTTAAGTTGTGGCATGATACAGTCCACTCTCTGCATGCTGATACTTTTCCAAATCCATGAACTATTTGCTAAACTTTGAAACCCTCTCTTCATTTTCTCTTCACAGACGCTGGTCATCCTGCAGAGTATCTCAGAGTATCTGAACCATCCTACCAACAACTAGAGAGCAGTCCTGAGCTACTGTACTAGGTACTTCATTGGACTGTCTTTGATTGGAGTTTACTGAACCACACCTTGCACGGAACGTTATTCCCTTTGTCATGTATCTGTACACTGTGAATGGCTCAGTTGTCATCGTGTATTGTCTTTCCGCTGACTGGTTAGCACGCAACAAAGGCTTTTCACAGTACCTTGGTACACGTGACGATAAACTAAACTGAACTAATTAAGCTGGTGTTCTCTGTTTCTATCAAAAGTGAACATAATACTCCAAGCACGATCTTATTAATATTTTGCACAACTGTAAAACAGCGTCCCAATCTCCATATGCAATTCCCTGCCTAATGAAGGCCAGCATGCCAAAAGCCATCTTCACCACCCTATCTACCTATGATGCTATTTTCAAGAAACTATATACATTTTATCCGAGATCCCTCTGCTCTACAACACTCCTCAGGGCCGATCGTTCATTTGGAAGGTCCTGGCCTGGTTTGACTTCTAAAATGCAAGACCTTGCACTTTTTAGGTCAGGTCAGGGGGCGTTCCCCAGAGCCACGGGTACAAATGTAATCCCGTGCTACCTGCTCCGTGGTCGGATAGTCGGCGACCAAACTGTCTCCCCCACCTGGTTTTCCAGGTGAGGAGGGGGCTGTGGACCCCCAGCAGCACCAAAAACAAGACCTGTCAAAGGGCGGATGAGCTCCTAGCGAGCCAAAGGCCATCCACACTTCAGTAGAAGTTGCGATCACTGTCGTACATAGCATTGTAAGGAGTGAAAAAAAATTCTTCCCTCTCCTTGCTTCTTACCAGAGAAGTTGTTTATTAATGCACTTCTTGATCATTAGACACTAATATAAAATGTAATCAGCGTATATTTAAATGTAATCTCACCCAGGTATGAAACGCCTTCTTCTGGTTTAATTGTTCCGTATTTCACCATCATCTTCACAAAATCAATTAGAGTTTTCATGATGGTTATCAATGTTTCCTTCTCCTTTGCGTCTTGCTCTGCATTAATAAAAAAATATTGAAGTGGGTTGGGTAAAATCTGCATGCACCATACAAAATAGGACAGTTTTAAACCAATCCAGAAGGAATATTGATCTGGATTTCAATTATATGTCAATATTGTGAACAGTAGCAATGTTTTAATTGAGATTGCTTAATTGCTTTTGATACAAGGATGAAATAGCTGTTGATACAGGGATTATGGAGCAGAAGGCGACTGCTCTTAAAATAATATTGATTCTAAAAGAATATTAATTCCAGTTTTTTTTGCTGCATACGACAGTTTATAACGTATATTGTAACATTGCCCACCATTTTGATATGGTCATCTTGATTTGCAGAGTTACAATTTTGCAGAAAGAAAAGATTCTTTCATTAATTGTGCAATCACCTCCTCAACGTAATTGGAACCTGGCATTAATACCACACTGTTTTAATCATTAAATGTTCAAGAAAGAACTGCAGATGCTGGAGAATTGAACGTAGACAAAATTGCTGGAGAAACTCAGCGGGTGCGGCAGCATCTATGGAGCGAAGGAAATAGGCAACGTTTCAATGAACCAGATGTTGGGGGTTGGCAGTAAATGAATGGTGCCAGGCGCAGCGATAGAGTTGCTGCCTTACAGCGCTGGAGACCTGGGTTCAATCCTCACTATGGGTGCTGTCTGTATGGAGTTTGTACGTTCTCCCTATGACTGTGTGGGGTTTCTCCGGTTTCCTCCCACACTCCAAATATTCTATGGATTTGAGTATGGACAGAGAGGTTCTACTGCAGTTGTACAGGGTCTTGGTGAGACCACACCTGGAGTATTGCGTACAGTTTTGGTCTCCAAATCTGAGGAAGGACATTATTGCCATAGAGGGAGTGCAGAGACGGTTCACCAGACTGATTCCTGGGATGTCAGGACTGTCTTATGAAGAAAGACTGGATAGACTTGGTTTATACTCTCTAGAATTTAGGAGATTGAGAGGGGATTTTATAGAAACTTACAAAATTCTTAAGGGGTTGGACAGGCTAGATGCAGGAAGATTGTTCCCGATGTTGGGGAAGTCCAGGACAAGGGGTCACAGCTTAAGGATAAGGGGGAAATCCTTTAAAACCGAGATGAGAAGAACTTTTTTCACGCAGAGAGTGGTGAATCTCTGGAACTCTCTGCCACAGAGGGTAGTTGAGGCCAGTTCATTGGCTATATTTAAGAGGGAGTTAGATGTGGCCCTTGTGGCTAAGGGGATCGGGGGTATGGAGAGAAGGCAGGTACGGGATACTGAGTTGGATGATCAGCCATGATCATATTGAATGGCGGTGCAGGCTCGAAGGGCCGAATGGCCTACTCCTGCACCTGATTTCTATGTTTCTATGTCTATGTTTCCAAAGAGTTACAGGTTTGTAGCGTCATTTGGCTTCGGTAACAATTGTAAACTGTTCCTCGTGTGTAGGATAGTGTTAGTATACTATCGCTGGTCAGCACGGACTCGGTGGGCCGAAGGGCCTCTTTTCTCGCTGTACTAAAGGAAAATTATTCACATTTTAAGAAACAATAATTAAAAGCTGAGTAATATTTGTAAAATATAATTTTTAGTGAAAGAAAGGTTGTAGGCAGCAAACAAGATTCTGCTGTTTGAATCACTTCCCTCTGGAAGGCGACTCCGGACTGTCAAAGCTGCCACAGCCAGACATAAAAACAGTTTTTATCCACGAGTAGTTGCTCTACTCAACAGCCAAAAATCTGTAGCCTCCCTTTGATCTGGTATTTTGTTGGTTCACATGCTTGATCAATGGTGTTTTATCATTCATGTTTTATTATTAATAATGTTTAGTGTTTTCTGAGATTCGTAACTGTCACTGTATGTCATGTTGTTACTTGTGGGCGGAGCACCAAGACAAATTCCTTGTATGTGAATACTTGGCCAAAAAACTTACTTACTTAAATATTTCTCACACCGTACATATATATTTTTTCCCGGACTGTTGGAAATTACTAATTGCAAGGACATGTTGGTTTGCTGGGACGCAAGCAGAAGCCTCCATGTGGCGCATCCCGGGCAACGCTGACGACATAAACTGTACCACAGTGACCGACTGAAGTAGCCAATTCTGCAACCACCGACCGTCAGCCGTCACTGACCGACCGGAAAGACGTGATATAGAAGATGGCCGGACACGAGGAAGAAGAAATTGGTTTGCTGTTAATAGAAGCACCATTCTTGCAGGAGCAGAGCAGTGTTCACTGTACTTCTCCAGTGGCTTTGATTAGCCGCCTTGTTTGCACGTTAATACCAGTGAACACTGCTTGTTCTCAGCCCCTTCCTTACAGAATTCATCCCGATTTCCCAATGTGTCGGATGGAACTGCAGATGCTGGTTTATACCGAAGATAGACCCAAAGTGCTGGAGTAACTCAGCGGGTCAGGCAACATCTCTGGAGAAAAGGAATTGGTGACGTTTCGGGTTGGAACCCTTCTTCAGACTGAAAGGTGGAGGTGAAGGAGGGGGGGGGGGAATTGTACTGGAGGTGGGAAAGGGCCGGAACAAATCAACGCTGGCAACAGATGATCTCAGGAGGGTTGGAATCCAGAATGGCCCATTGTGGGCTGGGGAGGATGTACTAACGAGAGGGGTACAAGGATGTGAACATTGGAACTGGTAAGATAACTAGGGCGGGGGAGGGGGAGGGAATACAGGAGTTACCACTGAGTTTAGTTTGGAGATACAGCGCGGAAACAGGCCCTTCGGCCCCACCCAGCGATCACCCCGCACGTTAATACTATCCCACACACACTAGGGACAATTTACACATACACCAAGCCAATTAACCTACAAATCTGTACATCTTTGGAGTGTGGGAGGAAACCAAAGATCTCGGAGAAAACCCAGGCGGTCACGGTGAGAACGTGCAAACTCCGTACAGACAGTACCCATAGTTGGGATCGAACCTGGGTCTGTAAGGCAGCAACTCTACTGCTGCACCGCTCTGACCCCCAAGGGTGTAAGCTGCCCCAGCGGAATATGAGGCGCTGCTCCTCCAATTTGTGTGTAGCCTCTCTCTGACAGTGGAGGAGGACGAGGATTTGTCACTTACCTGTGTTTAAACTCTGCAGCAGGTTGTAGAAGTTGGGAAAGTATTGAAGATCATCCATGTCCTGGGCAACTGGCAGATTGTTTCCTTGGTTCTTGTTAATGGTGGGTGTCCGGTCTCTCTCCTTCTTCACAAGCTCGCGTTGTTTCTTTGCAGCTTTTGCGATTTTCTGTGGAGGAAGCGAGGAAATAAGAAAAAAGCCGTGCAAACATAAGCCTCTGCTCAAAAACCCGTACAGAAGGGAAAGCAGAAAGAACCAAAGTGGTTATGGGGGGGGAGGCAGGACAATGAGGTGAAGATAGATCAGCCATGATTGAATGGCAGATTAGACTTGATGGGCCGAATGGCCTAATTCTGCCCCTATCACTTATGAACTTATGAAGCCATGGAAAATATTTTGATTTCACCAGGATCAGTGAACGTCAACCTCATTAACATCCAGGAGTGGACCAAAGCATGTAGTTCCTGAGGTGTGATAAGAGATGGCAGCATTTAGTTAAGTGTGGCATCAAGGAACCCTTTTCTCCAGAGATGCTGCCTATCCCGCTGAGTTACTCCAGCACTTGTGTCTATCTTCGGTATAAACCAGCATCTGCAGTTCCTTCATACTGATCCAGGAACCCTTGTTTATCTGAAGCCAATGGGTATCAAGGCGAAAAGACTCAAATGGTTGGAGTTAAGCCTCACAGAAAGGTAGATGGTGTTGGTCACAGGAGGACAATGATCACAGCCCCAGAGCTTCCTCTCAATAGGGTCCTCGATCCACTGACTGCTCCATCTGCCCCATTTGCAAGGGTCGACACAGCTGGTAGAGCTGCTGCCTCTCAACACCAGAGACCCACATTGGACCCCGATCTCGGGTGCGGTCTGTGTGGAGTTTGCATGTTCTCCCTGTAATCGCGTGGGTTTCCCCCAGCTGCTCTGGTCCCAGCTCTCCCACATCTCAATGACGTGCGGGTTTGTAGGTTAATTGGTCGCTGTCTGATGCCGCTAGTGTGAGGGTGGGGGATAGAATCTGGAGGGAATTCATGTGAATGCGGGGAGAATAAAATTGGAGTGGATCAGTGTAGGATTTGTGTAAATGATGGTTGATGGTCGGCAAGGACTTGATGGACCGAAGGGCCTGTTTCTGTGCTGTATCTCTCTTTGACTAGCTGACACTATGTAATCAGAAATGGAGGCGATTACTGACGACTGTATTCTTCTCTAAATATAATCTATGCCCACGCTTCTGCCCGGCAATGACCCATCTCTGCGGGCGACACGGTGGCACAGCGATGGCACAGCGGTAGAGTTGCTGCCATACACCATTAACATACAGCATCTCCCCGTGTCCTGCGTGGGTTTTCTCCGGATGCTCCAGTTTCCTCCCACATTCCAAAGATGCGCAGGTTTGTAGGCTAATTGGCTTCGGTAAAAAATGTAAGTTATCCCTAGTGAGTGAAGGGTAGTGTTAATATGCGGGGATCACTTCTCAGCGTGGACTCGGTGGGCCGAAGGTGACCTGTTTCTGCGTTGTTACTCTAAACCGCGCTGTCACTCTTGCCCAACTTATTGCGGAAAGATTTGTGAATATCCTGACATATCAAACTATAGGGCATATGTGCAGGCATCCTCCCTGGGATTCTGCCTGTTAATTTATATTTGATCTTCTTTTTCCAACAGCACAGGGGTTGGCATTTAATCTCAAAATTATGAAAAACTGTTCAGCACCTAGATATTTTTGATGGTCAGGGCTGGTCAAAGCAAGTTATATGTGGACAAACACTGCCAGTACGGGTGTCAGGGGTTATGGGGCGAAGGCAGGAGAATGGGGTTGAGAGGGAACAATAGATCAGCCATGATTGAATGGCGGAATAGGCATGATGGGCCGAATGGCCTAATTCTGCTCCTATCACATGAACTTATGACCAAATTCAACTTGAGAAAATAATAAGATGGTGAATGTGCTTCTTTTATATTAAAACTATTAGGGTTTCTACACGACTGTCATTTGTATCCGGGTTTACACACACGAGGGATCTATCTTAGTTACGTGCTTCAATGATCCTACCTCGTCCTCCTCCCTGTCTCGATCACGCCGGTCGGCTTCTGTCTTCAGAACAGGGAGATCATCATTTTCATCCCTGACTTCATTCTTATGGGCTTCATTGGTGATAAGTTGTTGCAAAGAGATGGCAACTTCTTCTTCCAGATTGTCCGCCTGATTTTCTGTTATCTATCAGAAGAGCATGTCAGCATTGTCAGAGATGCAGATAGACACAGCAATACCCGCTTTCAGTTTGTTGCTTCCCCCCCCCCCGCCCCCCCCACAATTGTCTAATTTCCAAGTGCCCATGTGTTCACTCTGTGCTGTTCCATCTGCAATGAGAACTCCCATTATCTGCCAGCATGATTCTCTTTGTCTAATATCTTCATGCAGAAAAGAGCCACAAATAACAAACACCTTCACCAATCTTGTAATAGTTGAAGCTCAGCTGTGAATGTTAAATGGTGTTGGGGGTGGGGGAGCAGCGGGGAGGGAGAAGTCTTTTTCTACAGTTCTTGGATTCAATTTATTTTGCTCATCTCTGCTCATTTTGTAAATGAAATGTGATTCTCCTGCAGTTTTTCCTCTAATTTCCCTGAGGCACGGACGGTTCGCTAATTAACTGTCAGTGAGGTAACAAAGAGGCTTTCAGCGTGGACCTGAATCAAAGCGTTTGAACAGGGTAAGATTACCCCTGCTCTCCCTCCTGCTAATCTCTGCCTGCATAATGGCTTTCCTTCTTTGATTGCATGCTATATTAACTCTTAAATTTGAGACATTTTGCGCGGCACGGTGGCGTAGCGGTAAAATTGCTGCTTCTGTCTCACAGTGCCGGAGACCCGGGTTCGATCCTGACTACGGGTGCTGTCTGTACGGAGCTTGAACATTCTCCCCGTGACCTGCATGGGTTTTCTCCGGGTGCTCTGGTTTCCTCCCACAACCCAAAGACGTACAGGTTAGCATGGGTTTTCTCTGAGATCTTCAGTCTCCCCCCACACTCCAAAGACTTACTAGTGTGTGCAGGATAGTGCTAGTGTGAGGGGATCGCTGGTCGGTATGGACTGGGTGGGCCGAAGGGCCTGTTTCCAGAAGGGCGTTGTATCTCTAAAGTAAACTAAACTAAACATTTACCAGTCCTAGGTTTAGGAGTTTAGAAACGATTCTATCAAACACTCCTCTGTCATTTTCTTCGTAAATTCTATTGGCGATTTTCTGGACAATGTCTTCGGCAGTCAAGGGTGTTCCATCCAACTGGTGTAGACCATCAGGGTCATCTGCAAAGATAAATAACTTTGGAGCACATTATGTCATTTAAAGCAAATTATTTTAGAACCGATGAACCAGTAAATCATAAGTCTATAACTAGCAAGCCTTGTGTATGTAAAGACAAACTCAATACAAATGAAAAGATAGTAGTATCATCAATCATTGTGTATCAGCAGTCTAAAATCATGAGGGGAACAGATAAGGTGAATGCGCAGAGTCTTTTAGCTGTGGTAAGGGAATCACAAACAAGAGGGCGTAGGTTTAAGGTGATAGAACGGCACGGTGGCACCTTACATCACCAGAGACCTGGGTTCGATCACGACTACGGGTGCTGTCTGTACGGAGTTTGTACGTTCACCCCGTGACCTGCGTGGGTTTTCTCCGGGTTCTCTGGTTTCCTCCTACAATCCAAAGACGTACAGGTTTGTATGCAAATCGGTCTCGGTAAAGTTGTAAATTGTCCCCAGTGTGTAGAATAGTGTTAGTGTACAGGGTGGTCGCTGGTTGGTGTGGACTCGGTGGGCCGAAGGGCCTGTTTCCGCTCTGTATCTCTAAACTTAAACTAAAAGAGGAAAGATATAATATGAACCTGAGGGGCAACTTTTTTTACAGAGGGCAGTGGGTAAATGGAATAAACTGCCAAAGGAGGTAATTGAGATGGGTACAAAAACAACATTTAAAAGACATTAGGACAGGTACACAGATAGGATAGTGTGAGAGGGACAAAGGCCATACGTGGGCAAATGGGACCAGCGTAGTTGGGGCATCTGGACAGGTAGGGCTGAAGGGCCTGTTTCCATGCTGTATGACTCTATGACTCTGTTATACACGGCAAATGAAAGGTCAGCAAGAGGAAGAAACCTTCATCTTTGTAATCCATTGCATTCTTTGTGGAATCGTCGTAATCGTGAACGAGTCTCCTGCTTTTGGTGGAATTGACACTGCGGGCGGGAGGAGCGGAGACGTTGGTCGGAGAGTCTTTGCTGACGTCCCCCGACTTCTCACTTTCTTTCTCCGCCAATGATTTCAGCAGCATGAGGTCATCCGCAAACGAGTCATTCTGCAGGGGGACCTTGTTCTCTGCAAGGATATCAAATGTGATTTGTTCAGCAAGGATAAAAAGTGACAAGTGAAGACCAGATTGAATTTCTGTATTCGTAAACTAAAAACCTTATGTCTACCTGTCGATGATGAGTGGCCGTCCAGTTCCTGGAGGGGGAGGAAAGTAACAAAGTGTCACGTAGAAACATAGAAACATAGAAAGTAGGTGCAGGAGTAGGCCATTTGGCCCTTCGAGCCAGCACCGCCATTCAATATGATCATGGCTGATCATCTAAAATCAGTACCCCGTTCCTGCTTTCAGTACCCCGTTCCTGCTTTCTCCCCATATCCATTGATTCCGTTAGCCCTAAGAGCTATATCTCGCTCTCTCTTGAAAACATCCAGTGAATTGCCCCCTACTGCCTTCTGTGGCAGAGAATTCCACAGATTCACATCACTCTGGGTGAAAACATTTTTCCTCATCTCAGTCAAAAATGGCCTTCCCCTTATTCTTAAACTGGGATCCCTGCTTCTGGACTCCCCCAACATCGGGAACATTTTTCCTGCATTTAGCCTGTCCAATCCCTCAAGAATGTTATATGTTTCTATAAGATCTCCTTTCATCCTAAATTGCAGTGAATACAAGCCCAGTCGACCCATTCTTTCATCATATGTCAGTGCTGCCATCCCGGGAATTTACCTGGTGAACTTACGCTGCACTCCCTCAATAGCAAGAATGTCCTTCCTCAAATTAGGAGACCAAAACTGCACACAATACATCGGAGATTCACCGAAAATAAATCCAAGGGATTCTCCACAGAAGGGTTGACTATGCAGAGTATGTATCTACACCAAGTGGCAGTCAACACTAAATGTCTCTGTAAGACATGATTAGACTGTTCTGGACAATATCAACAATTGCAAGGGCAATCTAAAAAGCGAAGTGTACCATCAGGGATCGGACTTTATCTTGCACTAAACTTAATTCCCTTTATCCTGTATCTGTACACTGTGGACGGCTCGATTGCAATCATGTATAGTCTTTCCGCCGACTGGATAGCACGCAACGAAAAATGTTTTATTGTACCTCGTCACACGTGACAATAGTCTAAATTGAAATGATTTTTAATTGTAGGTGAAAAGTAGGTGAAAGTGGGAGCCAACTGATCGAAGCTCATGTGTAAAGCTGCATGGCATCATTTACCTGTACTTCCACTGGTCTTTCTGCTGATAACTCCAGATTAGATACAGCTTTGTCTGAAATGAATGGAATAAACGTGAGTAGAAATGTATGGAGAAGATGCACATAGAACATAGAACATAGAATATAGAACATAGAAACAGGTTCTTCAGTGCACAATGTATGTGCCGAACATGTTGCCAGGTTAAACTATTCTCCTCTGCTTGCATCTGGTACAACCCCTCCATTCTCTGCACATCCATGTGCCCATCCTAAAGCCTCTGAAAAACACTATTGTACCTGACTCGAAACGTCATCTATTCCTTCGCTCCATAGAAGCTGCCTCACCCGCTGAGTTTCTCCAGCATTTTTGCCTACCTTCGAATTTTCCAGCATCTGTAGTTCTTTCTTAAAAATTGTACCTGACTCCATCACCAGTGTGTTCCAGGCATCTCCTTCAATCTGCCCCCTCTCACCTTAAATCTGTGCCCTGTAGTCGTTGACATTTCTCAGCCTGGGAGAAGGGTTCTGACTGTTGACCCTATTTAAACTTCTCATAATTTTATATATTTCTATCAGGTCTCCCCTCAGCCTCTGGCGTTCCAGAGAAAACAATCTAAGCCTGTCCAACACATCTCTATTTCCAGAATACCCAACAGACCAAGGTGCAAATGGTAAATAGACAATAGACAATAGGTGCAGGAGTAGGCCATTCGGCCCTTCGAGCCAGCACCGCCATTCAATGTGATCATGGCTGATCATCCCCAATCAGTACCCCGTTCCTGCCTTCTCCCCATATCCCCTGACTCCGCTATTTTTAAGAGCCCTATCTAGCTCTCTCTTGAAAGCATCCAGAGAACCTGCCTCCACCACCCTCTGAGGCAGAGAATCCCACAGACTCGCCACTCTCCCCGTTCTAAATGGCTTACTCCTTATTCTTAAACTGTGGCCCTGGTTCTGGACTCCTCCAACATCGGGAACATGTTTCCTGTGTCCAAGCCCTTAACAATCTTATATGTTTCAATGATCCCTTCTCATCCTTCTAAACTCCAGAGTGTACAAGCCCAGCTGATCCATTCTCTCAGCATATGACAGTCCAGCCATCCCGGGAATTAACCTTGTAAACCTACGTTGCTCTCCCTCAATAGCAAGAACACAGACACAAAATGCTGGAGTACCTCAGCAGGACAGACAGCATCTCTAGAGACGTTTCGGGTCGATACATTTCTTCAGAAGGTTTCTTCCTACACAAGGTGCAATGGCTATAACATTGCAGTCAATGTGGACTGTGAGCTGAAACAATAGTATTTGATGTGTAGGAAGGAACTGCAGATTTAAACCGAAGATAGACACACATAGCTGGAGTAACAGCGGGACAGGCAACATCTCTGGAGAGAAGGAATGGATGACGTTTCAGGTCGGGACCTTTCTTCAGACTGAATATTTTCTTCAGACTGAACAATAGTTCTTACCAGTTTGACAAATGGAAATCGGTACCAAGTCGCAAGGCTATACTCATTCTGGATAAAATGACGTTACTGGCCGTGTGACTGAATGTAGAGTCTATTGCACGTCGCAATCTATTCTGGGGCTGTTCCACAGAGAGGTCATTTGTCAGCAATGCTTGTCCCACGCGACGATTCCGAGATTTTTTAATTAGTTTAAGATTAAAGTATCAAAGATTGTGATGCCACTTGTAATCGCCTCCCTCGCCGTGACCTGAGAACCGAAAACTGGCTGCGTTTGACAGCCCCACCGTTAAACAAATGTGACTGAAACCTTCCCAATGCGGATAAATCGCCTGGACCCATTGACATCTCAATTTGACCAGCATCGACGCAGCGGGCCGAGCGGCCTCCTGTATATCTTCCATCTACCGTCCCGAGAATAGAACGGTCTGCATATCCCCGACCAGGTCGCTGGGCTGAACAAAGCGTGAAGCCCTGAGCTGAAATATTGATCAACCTGCCTCGACCCGAAACGTCACCCATTCCTTCTCTCCAAAGATGCTGCCTGTCCCGCTGAATTACTCCAGCTTTTTGTGTCTATCTTCGGTTTAAACCAGTTCCTTCCGACACAAACTCTGACCATGGCCAGATTTACAGAGATAACTCGGGAACAATAGCAACGCCGTTTTGCTGGCTACACCCCGACACACAAAGGACTCGCTGGAATGCAACCTTCTCATCCGTTCAGTTTAACTGCGGTGGATTAATCTGGCGAGGTTAATCTGCGTTCGTGATACACAGTCACCCCTTGAATCCCAGAAACTCAGCGGGACAGGCAGCATTTCTGGAGAGAAGGAATGGGTCGAGACCCTTCTTCGGACTGTTGGGTCTCGACCCGAAACGTCACCCATTCCTTCCCTCCAGAGATGCTGCCTGTCCCGCTGAGTCTCTCCAGCGTTTGTCTTCGGTTCAAACCAGCATTTGCAGTTCCTTGCTGCACATCGAATCCCAGTGCTATTTTTTTAAACGCAGATGAACCGGGACCTACCTTGGGCTCCTGCAGGAGTTGGGAATGCGTTGACCTGATGTAGCACCAATGCAGCAGCCTGCAAGAGGAGGACACATACAGTGTGTCTGAGAGGCATGGCTGCGGTGGCGAGGCGAGGCGAAGCGAAGTGCTGGCTGCAGTTTCAGGACGTTGGACAGCGGTGCCGCTGGAGCAGGTACACCAGGGCTGAATACAACAAGGAGGTGGGGACTGGATGCTAATCCAACCTCTGTGCGTCAACTCTCTCCCCGCCTGCGTCACTCCACACACACACACACACACACACACAAACAAACCCTCAGCTCAGCTGGGCGATAGAAATATATCTGGCGTTTTCATCTGTGTTGAAGGAACCGCAGATGCTGGTTCAAACCGAAGATAGACACAAAAAAGCTGGAGTAACTCGGCAGCACCTCTGGAGAAAAGAAATGGGTGAAGTTTCGGGTCGAGTCCCTTCTTCAGACTGGTTAGGGCCAAGGGAAACGAGAGACATGGACGGTGATGTGGAGAGATGAAGAACAATGAATGAAAGATATGCAAAAAAGTAACGATGACAAGGGAAACAGTCAGCTGGTCAGGCAGCATCTCTGGAGAAACGGTATAGGCGACGTTTCGGGTCGAGTCCCTTCTTCAGACTGATATCAGGGGAACGGGAAACGAGAGATTTAGACGGTGGTTAGAGAGAGATATGGAACTAATGAATGTAAGACATGCAAGAAAGTAACGATGATGAAGGTTATTCGGTCCATTTGTTGGCTGTGGGCTGTGTGCAAACGAGTTTCCATTTCATTGACCGCCGGGGCTCGGCACCTCACATTATAGTTCCATGTTGCAAACACATTAAATGCTGAACAAAAGATCCCGTGTGTACCAAATCACATCAGCAAACACTCTCCCGACAGCGAGCCGTCAAACATTGGATGCTTAATACATTTGATGATTGATGCCCTGAGCTGCGAATAAGCTCTTTTTAGACATCTGCAGGAGTGAAGAGTGTTTAATTGTCATATGTACGGGCACTGAAACAAAGACATTCTCATTTGCTGCAGCTTATCAGGTCTGTGACGCAAATAACACCCAGATGAAAATATATAATAATCATTAATACAATTAATTAATGACCCTGCCACGACCAATCTGTTGTGCAACCAAAGGCACAGTCTATAGAAGATCTCAGTTGTTAAAGTTAATCTTTAGTTTAGTTTAGAGATGGCCCACCAAGTCCGCATCGACCAGTGATCCCCGCACATTTACACTTCCCTACTCACACTGGGGATACATTTTTACATCTACACCAAGCCAATTAACCTAAAAAACATGTTCGTTTTGGGAGTGAGGGAGGAAAAACCCACGCAGGTCACGGGGAGAACGTACAAACTCCGTACAGACAGCAGCCGTAGTCAGGATTGAACCCGGGTCTCTGGCGCTGCAATATGCAGTTGCTTTACCAATACGCCACTGTGCCACACTGTTGTGCAGTGTTTAAGAGCCTGATGGCTGCAGGGAAGAAACTGTTATTGAATCTGGTGGTCACAGTTTTCAGGCTCCAGTACCTTCTTCCCGACAGTGGTCGTGAAATGAAATAGGGGTCTTTGATGATATTACCTGCCTTTTTGAGGCAGCGCTGTAGATCCTAGTGATAAACCAGTGATGAACCAGGCAGTGTCTACCTACATATTTGGGCATTGGAGTTGCTAAACCAGGCTGTGCTCCAACCAGTTAGTATGCTCTCCACTGTACACATTCAAGTGTGTATTTGACAACCTACCACATCTCATTTTAGTCTTCCAAGGAAATAAAGGTATTGATAACTTTCTTGATGATTGCATCCATGTGCTGGGCCCAGAATAGATCTTCACAGATATGCACACCAAGGAACGTGAAGGTGTTGACTTTGGGGAAGGCATAGCATAATAAATGGATAAAAAACAGGGCTGATATGATTCCACTGAAGGCAAGTCCTTCATACTGGAATCAAAACACTGTGACATTCCTCATTATGGGTTTCATTGGAAAACTGTTGTCATATACATATTAGACTGTGTGCTCACAATAGTATTTATTTGGCTTCAGTTTAAAAAAATGTTTATTTTAAAGTCACGTGTGATGTTTACAGAAAATCGAAATATTACTACAAATATAGGGTTAGGTTTAATATTGTCATGTATACTGGGGTACAGTGAAAAGTTCATAAGTGATAGGAGCAGAATTAGGCCATTCAGCCCATCAAGTGTACTATGCCATTCAATCATGGCTGATCTAACTCTCCCCCTCAACCCCATTCTCCTGCCTGCTCCCCATAACCCCGACACCCATACAAATAAAGAATCTATCTATCTATACCATAAAAATATCCCTTGGCCTCCACAGCATTCTGCGGCAAAAGCTTTGTTTTAAATGCTATCCAAATAGATCAGATATACAAATAAATACAAATAGCTCAAGTACAATATGAAATAGAACCAAAAAACATGCAGTTGGTCAGGCAGCATCTGTGAAGAAGGAAAGAGAGTTAATGTTTCAGAATATCAGGAGAGGTTGCGATTAGTGATAGTCACCTTTAAAGAAAATACAGAGTTAGGGAAGGGACCGAGGGAAGAGAATAACATGGGAAAGCCTTGTTGTTAGACGGTTGTTAGATGGGCTGGATGTGTGGCAAGGGTAGAGCCGATTAAATGAACTGATTTAAAGCAAAAAGGGACTGATACAAAAGAAGGAACTGATATAAAGCAAAAAGTTGCGGTGTGGGACAGCGAGATCGAGGAGATAACGTGGTTATAATCAGTCAGCATTTGTAGATTTGGCATCTATATATCAGTTTGCTTTACTTTGACTCAGTAGATTGGCAGAAATGTCATCAACACATTCCACGCAATAAATGGATTTTACCATGGAAACACTTACTTTTTAAAAAGTATTCTGAACAAACACACTCAATAATTGCTTCAAAATATGGCACTTTATTTTCGTGAGGAAAGCAACATAATGTGTGCTCTAGAAACTAATATTATAACAATGCGACAAAACTTTCATAAGCTGAAGGAAGGAATAAATACACGTTTCAGACGTCCATTGGAAATTGAATCATACTTATAGTCCAATGCAATCTGTCACAAAGTTTATAAGGATCTATTGATTATACACCAACGCAGAACATTTTGAGAACTCTATGTACCAGATGAAATCATCCAGAGTGCTTTCTGTTGCAGTGTGAATGTCAGAGCCATTGGTTATGATGCAAACAAACACATGAAGATAATAAGAGGTTTTAAACCAATTTCCAATGACTCGGGCTAAGAGAAGCTCAAGAGCTTAAGTTGGAAATACTGATAATGAAAATTTCCAATTAAAATAGTGATAAGGAATTTGGAACTAATAAGTAACATATCTCACAGGTTGATATATTATTGAAGATGGAATCCGCCCACACTTAAAGTATTATTATAGGAAGTAAAGAATTATTGCTGCAAACATTTCAACCACAGCTTGTATCGTTCAGTTAAGGAAATTATAATTGTCTGTATTTCCACTTTAATGGTGTCATAGAGTCATATAGCATGGAAACAGGCTCCATGGCCTAACTGTGTAGGAAGGAACTGCAGTTGCTGGTTTACACCAAAGATAGACACAAAATGCTGGAGAAACTCAGCGGGTGAGGCAGCATCTCTGGAGAAAAGGAAAAGGTGACGTTTTGGTTCGAGACCATTCTTTAGACTGAGAGTCAGGCCACTTGCAAATTGGAGGAACAGCACCTCATATTTCACTCGGGCAGCTTACAACCCGGTGGTATAAATATTCAGTTTCACTGGACAAGGCTGAGCAAGATGCGCCATCTAAGCTGGTCTCATTTGCCTGCAATTCTTCCAAACCGTTCCCATCCATGTATCCATCCGAATGTCTTTTAAAACCTCAGGACAAAGATTGTTCAAAGACCTATACTTGAGAAAACAATCCACCAACAGATTTAACTCAACTGCGACATGCCCTCAAACTCTGTCTGAACCTAATGCCCAGATTGAGGAGAGAAGTGGTGTTTGGGCTTTTTCTTTTTCACAGTTGCGAGTCTGTGGAATTCTCTGCCTCAGAGGGCGGTGGAGGCAGGTTCTCTGGATACTTTCAAGAGAGAGTTAGATAGGGCTCTTAAAGATAACGGAGTCAGGGGATAAGGGGAGAAGGCAGGAACGGGGTACTGATTGTGAATGATCAGACATGATCACATTGAATGGTGGTGCTGGCTTGAAGGGCCGAATGGCCTACTGCACTATTGTCTATTGACCTAGGTCATGAAGGTTCCCCTTCATGACCTAGGTCTTGTTGACTTCAATAGAGATTGTAAAGCAAGAAGCTGGAACATAGATGCTCTGCTGTAGAGTTGCTGCCTTACAGCGCCAGAGACCCGGGTTCGATCCTGACTACGGGCGCTGTCTGTGGGGAGTTTGTACGTTCTCCCCGTGAACTGCGTGGGTTTTCTCCGGGCGCTCGGGTTTCCTCCCACATTCCAAAGACGTACAGGTTTGTAGGTTAATTGGCTTGGTATAATTGTAAAAACTGTCCCTAGTGTGTGTAGGATAGTGTTAGTGTGCGGGGATCGCTGGTCAGTGCGGGCTCGATGGGCCGAAGGGCCTGTCTCAGTGTCGTATCTCACCGGCCAGCCCACCGCGCCCCCTGGCGGCCGAAATGGTGCAAAGCCGAAATGTTTCCAGCGCCCCCTGGCGGCCGGGATGGTGCAGGGCAGCCTATGGCCACGGCGCCTCCTAGCGGCCGGGATGGTGCAGAGCAGCCTCTGGCCACGGCGCCTCCTAGCGGCCGGGATGGTGCAGCGCTGCCTCTGGCCACGGCGCCCCCTAGCGACCGGGATGGTGCTGCCTCTGATCGCAGCGCCCCCTAGCGGCCTGGATGGTGCAGAGCAGCCTCTGGCTACGGCGCCCCCTAGCTGATGGGATGATGTAGAGCAGCCTCTGGCCACGGCGCCCCCTGGCGGCTGGGATGGTGCAGCGCTGCGATGTTAATAAAGTTTTGGATCGAAAGCGGCGGCGGCAACAACAAGATGGCGCGACCCAGGGCGGAGCGGCGGTGAGGGTGAGGGGCTGGAGGAGCAGTTACAGGGACGGGGCCGAAGCCGAGGCCTCGCCACGATGAGCGACGTCATGGAGAAGACGCTGTCGGCGCTGCCCAGCCTCCTGTCGCTGGAAGGCGGCGCCGGCATCACGGCCGCGTCCCGGCTCGGCGGCTTCATCCGCGGCCTCACCGAGCTGGCGTCCAAACAGGTGGGAGCAAAGATGCTGTAGATGCTTTGGGTGGGAGAGGGAGTGTGAGGATTGATGGAAATCCTTCTGGCTTAAGTCCTCCCTCCACCACCTCCAGTTTAAATTCCATTTGGAATATTTTGGAGGACCAAGAAACCAAGAACCAAGAAAGAAGGAGTGAGTGAGCGATGGAGGGGAAGAGGAGGAAGTAGGGAGGGAAGGGAGGTGGGTGAGGGAGGGAGGGATGGGATGTGTTTAGACGGGGGCAGAGTGCAGACCTTTCCCCTCCCTCACTTCACTTTTCCAATCCTGACCAATCTACCCCGACCCTCCCCAGACTATCATTCCACCCAACCAACTCTCCACCAAATCCTCTTCTGTACAACCCCTCCAAAATGCCCCCCTCCACAACCAACCCATCCTCACCACAACGTCCCCTGACCAAGCCCACCCACATTTGACAATTACCCGCCCCCCTTTCCCTCTGATCCTTCTCCCCAAATATACTAGTATCTTTGCTTCTCCCCTTCATACTTCTCCTTCATCCAATTCTCACCCACTGCCCATCCCTTTTTCCCACCTCGCGTCCCCTGCAGTCACCTTAAACAGACACTCCTTTCCCCTTATCTCCTTTCCTCCTTACCAACTGCATCACAGTATGGTATGGCAACTGCTCTGTCTCCGACCGGAAGGCATTGCAGAGGGTGGTGAAAATTGCCCAACGCATCACCGGTTCCTCGCTCCCCTCCATTGAGTCTGTCCAAAGCAAGCGCTGTCTGCGGAGGGCGCTCAGCATCGCCAAGGACTGCTCTCACCCCAACCATGGACTGTTTACCCTCCTACCATCCGGGAGGCGCTACAGGTCTCTCCGTTGCCGAACCAGCAGGTCGAGGAACAGCTTCTTTCTGGCGGCTGTCACTCTACTCAACAACGTACCTCGGTGACTGCCAATCACCACCCCCCCCCCCCCCCCCCGACACTTATTATTATTTATTCAAATCGTTTGCTATGTCGCTCTTCCAGGGAGATGCTAAATGCATTTCATTGTCTCTGTACTGTACACTGACAATGACAATTAAAATTGAATCTGAATCTGAATCTGAATCTTATGTCGTGTTTCAGGTTGATGAAAGGTTTTGATAAATGGACATCAACTTTAAGTTTTGACTGTTTCTCCTGGGTCGCTGCTTGTTGCGAGAGGATTTGCAGCACTGTCTTTTATTTGTTTTTCCAGTGATCTTGGTTGAAAAATAAATGCGAGCTAGATCACTGGGGGAAAACTTTCTTGTACTTCTTTAACATGGGTATTGAATATTTTGCATCTACCTAGTGAGTAGATTGCTGATTATTTGCATAAAGAGTAGTTTCGAAATATTTGCTCCACTTGGAATTTAAATGTGTCCTGTGTCAGAGGATAGTTGAAATTAATTTTCTGGATTTATTTTCCCTTCAGCATCACTAAGGCTAAGATGATTTGAATAACTTACCCAACCTCCCACCTATCCCACGTTTCTGTGTACAATTAAAACAAAGGAGACTGTAGATCGCTGGAGTTTAGAAGGATGAGGGGGAGACGTCATTGAAAGTTACCGAATAGTGAAAGGCCAGGAGAGAGTGGATGTGAAGATGGTTCCATTAGTGGGAGAGTCTCGGACCAGAGGCCGCGGCCTCAGAATAAAAGGATTTACCTTTAGAAAGATGAGAATAAATGTCTTTGTCACAGACAGCTGTGAAAGCAAAGTCAGTTGATATTTTTAAGATGGAGATTGACAGATTGATTAGTACGGGTGTTAGGGGTTATCTAGGGGTTCTGGGGAGAAAACAGGCAAATGGGGTTGGGATGGAAAGATAGATCAGCCATGATTGAAAGGCAGAGTAGAGTACATGGGCTGGAAAGCCGAACTACTCCTAGAACTTACGGACATATGAAGATTATTTTCACGCACTTTTGTGGAACTGTTTTACTGATGCTTTATTCTGGAAATTTTCTGGTTCATTGTTCAGATTGTGAATTCAGCAATGTTCTGTCACTGAAAATGTCATTCCTAAATAGTTGGTATTTGTGTTTAAGGATGAGGAGAAACTGATCAAGAAGGAATTGGCTGCGTTAAAAGAACAGGTCTCTGCTCCCACCACATCTCCGGTAATTCTTAATTTCCTCAAGGAATTTATTATTTTTGCTGCCTTTCAATAGTCTTTTGTAACTATGGTTTGGAGCTCGCTATGCTTTAAGTTACTTAATCACACACACATTTTATCGTGGTATTTTCTGTTGTCAAGTTAGTCCTGAGGTCACTGCAATTGTTTTTTTTGATTGATTGATTGATAAGCATTGAAGGATACAGCATGGAAATAGGCCCTTTGGCCCACAGTCTATGCTGACATCCGTTCACACGATTTCTATGTTATCCCAATTTCTCATCCACTCCCTACACATCAAGGGCATTTACATGGGACAATTATCCTACAAACCCGTATGTCTTTGGGATGTGGGAGGATACTGGAGTGGTCGCAGGGAGGGAGAACATGCAAACTCCACACAGACGACACCCGAGGTCAGGATTGAACCCGGGGCTCTGGCGCTGTGAGGCAGCAGCTCTACCGTTGTGGAGCCACCTTTGACGTTGCAACATCTCAAATTTTCTTTCCTCCCCACAACAGTGTTATTTGTGCAAGGTTAGCTGAGTTGCTTTGTATCTGAGATGAACCTTCAGACTGCAATTACTGTTTGAACTAATTGTTCCTTAATGCCTTCTGGTGTTGTTACAGAAGCAAATGTGGGAATGTTTGGTGCGTCTGATCTACTGTGAAATGCTGGGGTACGACGCCTCCTTTGGATACATACACGCAATCAAATTAGCTCAGCAGGGCAGCCTGATGGAAAAAAGAGTTGGTATGTTCCCCTGTGTTTTTTTAAATACACAGCATATTAATTGTACAGTTTGGCTGTGCTGGTGTGGCAGCACTGAGGTGGTACTGAACCGTCTAAGGCATAGTGTTTGCAATTCCATTTATTAGTCAGTGGTTCACTATTCTGTTCACTTGTAAAGATTCTAAAATTGGCCACTTTATGGACACAGGGAAAGAAATGAAACAAAACTTCTCATGCTTGTGATGTGAGGGCAGGTTTTAGTTTTAGAGATACAGCATGGAAACAGGTCATTCGATCCATGCTGACCAGTGATCACCCGTACATTAGTTCTATCCCACACCACTAGGGGCAATTTACAGAAGCCAATTAACCTACAAACCTGTATGTCTTTGGAATATAGGAGGAAATCAGAGGGAGGTCACAGGGAGAATGTAAAAAATCCGTACAGACAGCACCCGTAGTCAAGATCGAACCCGGGTCTCTGGTGCTGTAAGGCAGCAGCTCTACTGCTGTGCCACGTGCCACCCAGGTTTAATTAATTTTCAATGTATTCTCTGATCTTTGTTGATTAATTGTCGTTTCTATGTTTACTTCCTTAACATTGTGGCTACCTTTGAGTAGACAAGTCAGGCGGTGAGAAAACTGTCACGTTGTCAGCCTGCATTAGCTGAATGTGATATTTGAGTTTGCCAAAGGTTAGCACTAAAGATTTCTGCAAAATATGCACATTGTCATGCTGAAATTCTGCAGTGGAGCTCTGTTTGAGAATCATACTGAGTGCACTCATGTTTACTTGTTTATTCATTGCTAGGCTACTTGGCCGTTTCTCTCTTTCTAAATGAGGGACACGAGCTGCTGCTGTTGCTTGTGAACACCGTCCTAAAGGTAAGAAATATCCAAACTGATCAATGATACATCCTGACTATTAACCTGTGAACTGAATTAAAAACAAATGGAAGTGTTGTCTTAACGTTTAATGTCTTGGCGTGGGTCAGTTTGCAAGCCTTTTAATTCATCACCAATAGCGTCCACAAAACAAAAAGGTGACATAGCAACTTTTTATTGCAGGGCCACGTGTAGTGTGCAATCTGTTTTTATTGCATGAAAGTCTGGCTTTTACTGGCCTTTTAGGAATGTCTTCCTTCATTTTTAATAATCTTGCTTTGAAAACCTACACCAGGGTCAGTAAATCACACCCTGTCATTTCTGGGAGTTTGATTGATTGAATTGATTGAAAGGTACAGCATGAACACAGGCCCTTCAGCCCGACAGGTCCATATTGATCACCCGTTCACAAAGCTTTTCACTGTACCTCCGTACACGTGACAATAAACTGAACTGAACCCATTTAGACTAGTTCTATCTAGTTCAAGAATTTCATTTTGTGCATTGTTTTATATCATTTTGTTTTAATTGCTTTAAAGATGCTGAGAGAATGGAGCGGCTGGGCTTGTACACTCTGGAGTTTAGAAGGATGAGAGGGAATTTCTTATTGAAACATATAAGATTGTTACGGGTTTGGACATGCTAGAGGCAGGAAACATGTTCCCGATGTTGGTGGGAGTCCAGAACCAGGGGCCACAGTTTAAGAATAAGGGGTAAGCCATTTAGAACAGAGATGAGGAAACATATTTTCTCACAGAGAGTTGTGACTGGAATTTTCTGCTTCAGAGGGTGCTGAAGGCCGGTTCCCTGGATAGTTTCAAGAGAGATCTAGATAGGGCCCTTAAAGATAGCGGAGTCAGGGGATATGGGGAGAAGGCAGGAACGGGGTACTGATTGGGGATGATCATCCATGATCACATTGAATGGCGGTGCTGGCTTGAAGGGCCGAATGGTCTATTGTCTAAGAGTAATATTGATTCCATACGAGTTTTGTTGGCTAAAGTAAAATTGCTCTCTGTGGTATCAATGTCAGTGAGTACACCAAGTCGTCACACAGTTGTTTGATGATCTATATGATTAATACACGAGTAACTGATGTAACTTAAAGAACACCTAAAATGATGAAAAGCTGTGTAGGGTTTCTGGAAAAAGCATTACAATGTTGGAAGTTTCCCAAGACTGAATCGTTCATTTTAGTCTTTAGACTTAGAAACCTGACCCTTCGGCCAACCGAGTCCGTGCGACCAGAAATCACCACGTATACTAGCACTAGCCTACACACGAGGGATAATTTACCACTTACAGAAGCCAAATAACCTTCAAAGCTGTATGTCTTTGGAGTGTGGGAGGAAATCCACAGTCACGGGGAGAACGTATAAACTCTGTACAGGCAGAAGGCAAAGTCAGGATCAAACCCGGGTCTCTAATGCTGCATTTTCTTTACACCGAGAGAATTGAATGATAAATGAAACTTCTGCTGTACATCCATGTAAGTTAATGGAGCTTGTCCAAGTAGTTGAGAAGATGTATCCTTTGCATTTTTATCTCAAGCATTTGGTGCAATTGTACTAATTCTAGATAATCTTGGTCTACTTGCAGGATCTCCAGAGCACTAACCTTCTTGAGGTTTGCATGGCTTTGACTGTTGGCAGCCAGCTTTTCCCACTGGATATGATCCCTGCCGTTCTTCCTCTGGTTGAAGAGAAGCTTCAGCATTCAAAGTAAGAGACGAGAACGGAAGATGGCAACATCTTGGATGTAATTTATCGGGCATTTGTTTCACAGATGGAATCTTGGTTTTAAAATTCATAATTATGAGTGCAATTCTGTAAACATAACTAAAATGAAAATATTACTTCATAGGGAAATAATAAGAAGAAAAGCAGTGCTTGCGCTGTATAAGTTCTATCTTATTGCTCCAAATCAAGTTCAACACATTCATGACAAGTTTAAGAAAGCTCTGTGTGACAAGGATCCTGGAGTTATGGCTGCCTCTCTTCACATCTACCTTCTGCTGATTAAGGTACCCTGGTGTAATAAAATATTGTTGTTGTTGTGATTTTCTTCTCTTGCCTCATAAATGCAATATTGTCAAACCTCATTCTTTTCCCAACAAGTCGTACTGAAGTATTGGATGTAGAACGCCAAATTAAAATGATCTAACTGTTTAAGAATTCAGTCAGTCCATTAACTCTGGGATATGTTATTGCAATCATAAACAGTGTGTGTGTGTGTGCGCCTACATAAGTAGTGGCATTGTATGATTGCTGACTATTGCAGATTCCACCATCTGCAGTCTCTTGTATTTCTATTGCAGCTGAGTTGGATTCTCCATCATTCTCATATTTTCTAATACACTGGAATGAAATCCCTCATTGATTTTCCCCATACCTCTTGAGTGACCCATTTAGAGCGATTTGGTAATAGTGGATAGTCAACCACTTATTAGAAATGAAACTATGATGAAAATACTTGTTTAGTATGACTTAGCATTAGTCTGAACTGTGCCTCTCTAAGGCAGCAGGGAAAGAGTGATGAGCAGGTTGGAATTGAAACGGTACACACAAGGAACTGCTCGAATCTTGAGCAAAAAAAAAACCAAAGCAGTGAAGGAACTCGGCGGGCCATGCAGCATCTCTGGAGAACATGGGTGACATTTTGGGTCGGGACCCTTTACTACCTTGAGGAGATTTTGCAATTGAACAGTAAAATGTAAAAACAATGAACTGCAAATGGTTTACAAATGTGAAGTAGAGTCCTGACCCGAAACGTCACCTATCCATGTTCTCCAGAGATGCTGCCTGATCTGCTGAGCTACTCCATCACTTTTTTTTGTTTTTGTTGTAAACCAGCATCTGCAGTTCCTTGTTTCTACAAAGTACTGGAGGAACTCAGCGGGCCAGGCAGTACATTGGAGGGATATGTAGACACAAGAAACTGCAGATGCTGGTTTGCCAAAAATGGCACAAAATGCTCTGCAGAAGGAATGGACAAATGATATTTTGGATCAGAACCCTTCGTCAGACTCTGCAGATGCTGTCTGACCTGCTGTGTTGTCCAGCATTATGTTTTGTATTGAGTTGAAAAGGTCATTTTTGCTTCTAAGGCTTAAAGAAAATAAAGTTAATAGTTCAATTCCTGTATTTTAGGAAAATCCAGATGGCCATAAAGATTTAACTGGGAGCTTTGTAACTATTCTTAAGCAAGTGGTTGGCGGGAAGCTTGCAGTGGACTTCAACTACCACAGTGTGCCAGCGCCCTGGCTACAGATCCAGTTGCTGAGGATTTTAAGATTGCTGGGAAAAGATGATCCAGTGTAAGTTATTCCTTGCTTAGTTTTACATTTCGATGTATAATGCTAACATATTTGAAAATGAAACAAAATCTAGGAAGTACACTATCACCATTTTTATATAAGATATAGGAGCAGACTTAGGCCATTCGGCCCATCTAGCCCACTCTGCCATTCCTTCTTGGCTGATCTCTCTTTCCCTCTCAACCCCTGCTTTCTCCTCGTATCCCCTGACACATGAACTAATCAAGAATCTGTCAATCTCTGCCTTAAAAATATCTGTTGACTTGGCCTTCATAGTCTTCTGTGGTAATGAATTCCACAGATTCACCATCCTCATCTCCTTTCCTTTCTTAAGGTACATAGTTTTTATTCTGAGGCTATGGCATCTGTTCCTAGACTCTCCCGCTAGTGGAAACATCCTCTCCACATCCCCTCTGGGACTGAAGGGCTGTGTGAATATTTGTATCGGCTGGTTGAGGCTGTAGAAACACATGTGGCCCAAGTAAGAATAATAAGCAATGGCATTGCCAATTAGTTCTAATGCAGCTAGTTACAATCTTGTATACAATTATTTTAAGTACAGATTGTTCTTCTGTAAAGTATTCAAGAACTTTTTCACGCAAAGGGTGGTGGGTGTATTGCACGACCTGCCGAAGGAAGTAGTTGAGGAAGTTACTATCACAACGTTTAAGAAACATTTGGACAGGCACATGGATATGGCAGATTTAGAGGGATATGGGCCAAACGCAGGCAGGTGGGACTAGTGTAGATGGGACCTGTTGGTCGGCTTGAGCAAGTTGGGCCGAAGGTCGTGTTTCCACGTTGTATGACTCTAAATTGAAATAAAATATCATTATATTAAATCTTATTTTAGGTCGGAATTGTTTGAGAATATCGATAGATAGAGAGTGGTTCCCATATTAAAAGTCCTTGTTTGTATTCATTCCTTTATCTATATTTATAATGGTAACTGTCTCTGTAAACTTGTCGCACTGTAATTGTACCCTCTCTCTCCCTCAGCAGTGGTGCAGCAGTAACTCCACTGAGGGGAAGCTTGACAAGTGCACAGTGGCAGCTTCCACTATAAATGTGGGCGTAGGAATTCAAAATGGAACAGTTGCATCCAGGTGAGGTTTTGAAGATGCAGACTGGGATTATATTTATATCCAGAGATTTCTGCATATAAGGGTTATCTATTTTAAAGCATGTGTCATGTATTTTCAACAACGCAAGAATCTCTGTTGTTGCTCATCATTAAGATGCCAGACCTTGCATGTAGAAAATGGAGCTTATATTTTAAAAGGGAAATGCATTTCAATACTGATAATGCTTCAGAAGTATTTAATTGTCTGACATGGAAGATAAGGAATAAAAATGTTTGCACCAAACATAATGCCAAGTTAAACTGATCTCATCTGGATACTGATGGAATCCAGTACTAAATGTCACAATCTCAGAATAAGACGTTCTTTAGAAATTATATTGTTTCACCAAGAGTGTGGTGAATCTTTGCATTCTCTACCCTGGCTGTGGAGGCTCAGTAGTTTATTCAGAATAGAGAGAGATAGATTATTAGATATTAAGTTACTTGAGATGTGGGACTTGACTGGATTATAATAATTCCATTGGAAATTAAATTTGTATCTTTAAAATAGTTCTGCTACATGTTACAAGATCATAAGGTTTTCAAGGTCAAATCCCATTCCAATGACCTGCGTAAGTAATTTAGGATGTGGTCACACTACTGAGAGAATGCTTGAATATCTGGTGCAATCCTTTGAATGAATTATTAAATTGAGATCATGCCTGAATGTTTGACTGAACAGTAAAGTTGCATGGCAATTTTGAAGAATAATAGTTATTATTGTCATAGTCACACAGCATGGAAACAAACCCTTCGGCCCAACTCATCCATGCCCATCAAGATGCCCTGTCCACGATTGTTCCATTCGCCCACATTTGCCCCATTTCCTTCTCAACCTTTCCTATCCATGTATCTATCCAAAGGTCATTTAAAATGTTATTGTACCTGCCTCAACTACTTCCTCTGGCAGCTCGTTCCACCTGCCTACCTCCGTGTGAAAAGGTTGCCCCTCGGGTTCCTATTAAATCTTTCCCCCCTCACCTTAAACCTATGCCCTCTAGTTCTTGATTTCCCTACCCTGGGGAAAAGACTGCATTCACCCTAACTATTCCCCTTGCATATAAATCAATTCTGCCTATATTAAAATAGCAGCTAAAATTCACAATTACTGCAGTGAAATTCTTTGGGATGTTCTGAGCTAATGAAAGGCACTGATAAAATTAATCTGTGTTATTTCTTTGTACTAGCCACCTTTAAAATATCCAGCATTTTTAATAATTCACTTCATGGATCTAAATTTGTATTTGCAATGTGTTTTTATTTTGGTGCAGAACTAGTGAATTAATGTATGATGTTCTTGATGAATCTTTACGAAGAGCCGATCTGAACCACAACATAACCTATGGTAAGTAACTGTGTCCACTTGACTTGACTTCTGAAGGTCTACACCAACGAGCAGATGCCTGTAGATAAACCTTCAAACTGGGAATTCGTTAACTAATAGCCTCTCCAGTGACCACATACGGTATTTGTTCTACAGTTCTTGTGCTCAACGGTGCATTATAATTATCAATTTTGGGCCTAAACTAAACCAATCAACCTTAAATCCTCTGAACTGGACTGCTAATTATAGTTGGGAGACAAAAGTGCTAGAGAAACTCAGCGGGTGCAGCAGCATCTATGGAGCGAAGGAAATACGCAACGTTTCAGGCCGAAACGTTGCCTATTTCCTTCGCTCCATAGATGCTGCTGAACCCCCTGAGTTTCTCCAGCACTTTCGTCTACCTTCGATTTTCCAGCATCTGCAGTTCCCTCTTAATTGATAATTATACTTTTTCCTCTCTGTTTCTGAAGGAGGAAGAGTTTGGATTGCATGGACGTAATCTGGTAGCCTCCTGTGGTTTGTATGGGAACCATGCCAGTGATTCCATAGGAAGATCTTTTTGTTGGCAGCTTATTTATTTCATTTCTGGACTCACTGTAAACCATGACCATTGTCTTCAGTCAATAATACTCTTGACATTAATCTCACCAATTTGAATAAACCCAAAGCCGTCTCTGGTACAACTGTACGAATTTATGATGCACCATAAATAATCTTGCTAACGTTTTAGCTTTAGCTGAATAGTTCTGTTGGAACCATTTAGTATTCTAGGGTCTGGCTCTTTTAAGTATTTTTCAGTTGAATATTTTCCAATTAATCAATTTGTAGAGAATATATTGGCATTAAATCACCAATCTCCTGGTTGCCAACCATTTTAACTCTCCTTCCCATTCCCATACTGATCTTTTCTGTCCTGGGCCTCCATAGCAAGAGTGATGCCACATGCAAAGTGTAAGAACAGCACCTCCATATTCCGCTTGGGTAGCTTATAACCCAATGGTATGAACATTAAATTCTCCAATTTTAGGTCATTTTTAACAACCCCACCGCCTCCCAATTTCCCCTCGCACCCCCTTACTTTCCCTCCTCCCCCACCTGCCCTGTGCCTCACCTGTGTCTTCCCTCCACCTACGTTCCTTCCTCTGGCTTCACAATTCACAACTCTTCAATTCTTTTGTCTCACATTTTTAATCTCTGGCATTTGTCCAACATCTGCCTATCAAAAACCTCCCTTGCCTATGTTCACCTATTACCTGCCATGCTTTGTCCTGCTTCTCCTCTTAGATTTCTTTCCCCTTCCCCCTACAATCAGTCTGATGAAGAGTCCCAACCCAAAATATTACCTATCCGAGTTCTAGAGGGATCTTGCCTGACCCACTGAATTACTCCAGCACTTTGTGTCTAATTGTTTTGCCAGTAAATCTTTGCCAGATTCAAACAATTACCAATTCTTTGAAAATCCTAATGCTCAGCTCTTTTTACATTTTGTCTTAAATATGTATATTGTTCTTTTTCCAGCTGGCTCATTGTTGCAATACAGACGAATAATTCTTTAGGCGCTCATCAAGAAACAAGTTTCTGCAGCTTCCTTGTTGCATCTTTCCCCATTTTAATCTTGTGTTTTCCAGCAATATTGTTTGAGTGTATTCAAACAATATATACCATTCATCCAAAGTCAGAATTGTTGGAGAAGGCAGCAAAGTGTACTGGAAAGTTTATCTTATCACCAAAAAACAACTTAAAATATCTAGGTGAGGATATTAGATGATTTGTCTTGTAACAGTTTTATTTTGCATTGCATTGTTTATGTTGAAAAGTGATAATTGTATTTAAATGTTCCAGGATTAAAAGCACTCACATACGTAATCCGGCAAGATTTGAATCTAGTTCTTCAGCACCAGTTGACAATAATTGAATGTTTAGATCACTCTGACCCGATTATAAAGAGAGAGGTAAGTCATCTTGACCCAGGCAGTTTGCTAGATAAGCCAAATGAAATTATTTATATTCAAAACATTGATCTGAAGGTTCATTAAATCTTTACCAGTGGATTGTTTTACTGTTCTTGTTTTTATTCTAAATTAATCCAAGTTCAGTTAGCTTCAAAGTTGATTCTGGTGAGTGGAAATTGCATGGGAGCCTTGGATTTTTCATTCTTCCATATCCGAGTGGACTGCTTTCTTAAATGACTCCTGATTTCATTCAGTAAAGCACAAAAGTGCTGGAGGACAGGTCAGCAGGTCAGGCGAGAATGCCAGGACGTTGATTCAGGTCAGAACCCTTCTTCAGACTGAATGAAGTAGAGGGGAAAAAACTGGAAAAGAATTCCAGTCAGTCTGAGGAAGAGTCTCGACCCGAAACGTCGTCTGTCCATTTCCTCCACAGATGCTCTCTGATCCGGTGAGTTCCTTCAGCACTTTGTACTTTGCTCAAGATTCCAGCATCAGCATTTTTTTGTGTCTTCTCATTTCATTCATATTGTTTTAACTGTTTTAAAATGATCCAAGTTGCACTCTTTCCACAGACGCTAGAACTGCTCTACCGAATTACCAATGCACAAAACGTAGCTGTTATAGTGCAGAAACTGCTGGACTACTTGAGACAAAGCAAGGACGAATACATCACCATCAATTTAGTTGGCAAAATAGCACAACTTGCAGAACAATATCCTTTAACATTTGACATGCGTTTGAACAAATAGGCATTGATTATATTTTGCATCATAATGGGAATGAGATGCTGAGACTGAGAATATGTAGATTGAACAGAAAAATATGCTGGCACTGATTGTAGATAACATTAATTATTCTGTGTGAAATGTTAGTTGATTGATTGGAAGATGCATCATGAAAACATGTCCTTCATGTCACCAAGTTCACGCCAACCAATGATCACCTGTTCACATTAGTTCAATGTCATCCCACTTTCTCATCCACTCCCTATACACTCTAGGCAATTAGCAGAGGCCAATTAATCTACAAACCCGCACGTCTTTGGGATGTGGGAGGAAACCGGTGCACTCGGAGGAAATCCACGCGGTCGTAGGGAGAACATATAAACTCCACATAGGCAGCACCCGAGGTCAGGATTGAACCCGGGTCTCTGGCGCTGTGAGGCAGCAGCTATACCTACCTACGTGCAAACTCCACATAACCAGAACTCTAGTTCCATATTGAACCTGGATGTTTGGCCAGCTGTGCCACTGTGAGCTCAGAAGTATTCCCACGTGTAAATTAAATGAGAAAGCTGGTGATTTTGAAATCACAAATAGGAAAAAACTCTATGATAAGGCACTTGCATTGGACATTAATTGTCATATTTTGAATGCGTTTAAGGTGAGGAAAGAATGCGGTGATTTCTTTAAACCATTATTTTGCAGGATCTGGGTTGTCATGAGTTTCCTGCTCCTATAGCCCAAACTTTGGCAATGTGAAAATTCATCCTGCCAAACTCTTTCAGCTTAGTTTCTCTATCACTCCTTACATACCAGGTGCCGTCTGATGGATTAGAATAGACACTAGAGAAATAGTTGTTTTTTTTTAAGAAGATTCAATCCTACATTTAGTTTTCCAGGGTAACTTAAATTGTTAAACTTAAAAGTCTGACAAATTATATATGACATCATGTAAACAGGCCCTTTGGCCCAACGTGTGCATGCCGACCAAGTTGCCTGCCTGGGTTAGTCCCATTTGCTTGCATTTAGCACAATTCTCTTGAGACCTTTGCTATCCTTGTACCTGTCCCAATGCCTTTTGAGTGTTGTAATTTTACCTGCCCATACCTCTTCAATGAGTCTGAAGAAGGGTCTCGATCCGAAACATCACCCATTCCTTCTGTCCAGAGATGCTGCCTGTCCCGCTGAGTTACTCCAGTATTTTGTGTCGACCTTTAAACCAGCATCTGCATTTCTTTCCTGCTCTAAAAACTTAAAGTATTTGTAAGGTCTTCACCGTTGATAGTTGTAATATACTGGACATTAATGAAAATGAAAATGTGCACGATGTTTCAGTCTGCATTGCTGATAGAGGTCTGGATGTTGCAGTTCACATTTAAAAAAAGTTCTGGGATGCATAGATATAATTGGATTTAAGTGGACTTCCATTCTCCCTCTTAATGACTGCAGTAGTTTAAAATGCAGCTTGGTTGAAATTCTAATCATGCATCTAATCTAACCGATGCATCTAGGCTGTGGTGTAAATTGCATCCATGGCTGCAGGGTGCAGCGCTGCCTTTGCATCACTTGCTAATCTTTGCAAAAAGAAAGCTGAGAATAATGTGAGAGGTATTATTCTGTAATTTTTCCGAAAATGTGCAATGAAAATGCTAATTTCAGATTTGCATTTCAATAGTATATCATCCAGAAAATAGCCTTTCATGTATTGGTCGGTGCAATTTTCTCTTGAAATACATCTTCCCAATCCCTCCCCTGCGTTCTCTTGTCACATAATCAGAGGAAAGCAGACAGATTTATAATGGATTGGTTTCCCACCTTGACAACCAACAAACGTATGCTCCCAGTAACGAGTGGTTTATACAAACCATGAACACGGTGTTTGCAGTTGGCGGAGATATGATACAACCGGAAATCCCAAACAACTTCTTGAGACTACTGGCTGAAGGTAAACGACCAGCAGAGAGAATCACTGTTGAAATTCAGTAGTTATATTTAACTTGGAAAGTGTTTACCACCAGGGTAGTTGGGGGGGGGGGGGGGGGGGGGGGGGGACAAAGGAGGATCCGGCGTGGGGGAACAGCTGTGTGGGGGGGGGGGGGAGAGAGAGAAGAACAAGGGAGGACAAGCGAAGGAATGGGTGACGTTTCGGGTCGAGACCCTTCTTCAGACTGATGAAGGAGGGTCTCCGTCTCCTTCCAGACTTTCTTATTCCATAGATGCTGCCTCACCCGCTGAGTTTCTCCAGCATTTTGTCTACCTTCGATTTTCCAGCATCTGCAGCAGTTCCTTCCTCACAATATTCATTGTGAATCTTATGTTTCATGATTTAATATTGCCTTCAATTATTTAATTTGATTTTCTTAATGCTTTAATTTTGTGATCAATAAGCTGCAAAGCAAAATAACGTTTCGAAAGCTTTAATCATTTTGACAGAATTATTAATTCATTTATCGTGCTATCTTAACATATGGGTCAAAAGTCATAAATACATGTTATAGGAGCAGAATTAGGCCATTCGGCCCATCAAGTCTACTCCGCCATTCATTCATGGCTGGTCTATCTTTCCGTCTTAATCCTCTCCTGCCTTTTCCCCACAACCCCTGACACCTGTACTAATCAAGAATCTGTCGATCGCCGTCTTAAAAATATCCATTGACTTGGCCTCCACAGCTGTCTGTGGCAATAATTTCCACAGATTCACCACCGGTTGACTAAAGAAATTCCTCCTCATCTTTCTAAAGATGTGTCCTTTTATTCAGAGGCTATGGCCTGTGGTCCTAGACTCTCCCACTAGTGGATACCTCCTCTCCATAAAGTCCAAATGTATGATCAATTTTTGGCCATGGATGAGAAGGTTCTGGTACCACTGTCAATGCCAGAGATATTGTCATACTGACAAATGCATTTAATGTCCGTCTTTTACTAATCCACTTGGTTTGTGGGTATAACTGTGAGTATATAACAGGATGTAGATCATTCCTTCACATAATTTAGACACCCACATTTTCCAAGCAAGACTCCTGAAGATAAATGTTATTGATACATTTGCAGCTTAGTATTGATATTTAAAATGTGATGTACTTTCTGACTTCTAGGATTTGATGATGAAGTGGAGGACAAGCAATTGAGACTCTATGCAGTGAATTCCTACCTTGCTCTTTTGGAAAAGCCCAAAGCACAATATCCCTTGAAATTCCTACAGGTTATGAGCTGGGTAAGATTATAAATAAAAGGAATGGAGTAGGCTCAGCAGTTCATAGGATTGTGATTGTCCATGCACATAGTGTGTTAATGTCACATTGTAATATTTTCAGGGAAGCTGACCTAGTTAGATGTGGACACAAAGTGCTGCAGTAACTCAGCAGGTCAGGCAGCATCTCTGGAGAACATGGATAGACGATGTTTTGGGTTGGGACCCTACTTCAGGCAGATTGTGGTTGTGTTTATAGTTTGTTTGGTTGTTTGTTTGTTTGTTTGTCTTTTTGCACAAAGTCCGCGAGCATTGCCACTTTTCATTTCACTGCACATCTCGTATATGTGTATGTGACGAATAAACTTGATTTGACTTGACTTGGGGGGGGTGGGGGGGAAGAAAACTGGAAGAGAGCAAAGCCTGGCCAGTAAAACCAACTGTAAAGATATTCCAAGCTTTCTGATCCTTCACTGGAACTAGAAAATGTTGCAGATGTGACGGGTAGTAATTCTAACATCTTAAGTAAGTAATTGTTTTGTTTGCTGCTGGATAAACTCATCAAGTCAGGCAACAACTGTGGAATGAAAAACAGCTGATGTTTTAGCATTGCAACCCTTTGATAGAACTGAGAAGTGCAAGTTAGTTTTTAGAAAGTGGGGCAGAAATATAAAGATCAAATGGAATGACAGTAATAGGATAAGTCAACATTTCCAGAATTTTATGTTTTTATTTTGGATTTCCAACATCCCGCACACCCTTACATGATAATTGAACACAGAGCAGGAATGTTGGCTCAAGAAACTTCTTGTTTCAGTTACTTAACTTTCACAAGTCTTTTCAATATGGCCATAAAGTCCATGCCATGGCCTATTTTATTTCTTGGTACATTCAAATAATTTTACGTTAACATCATTGCATAATTGTTATTGTACTAAGAGTTATTACTCTTGAGATAGGTAGAGCTCTAGGGGCTAGCGGAATCAAGGGATATGGGGAGAGGGCAGGCACGAGTTACTGATTGTGGACGATCAGCTGTAATCACAATGAATGGCGGTGCAGGGCCAAATGGCCTCCTTCTGCACCTATTTTCTATGTTTCTAAGACGACAACATTTTGCCAAGACATACTGGCCCATGTTGAATGTTTAGTTTGTTATTGTCATGTGTACAGTGAAAAGCTTTTTGTTACCTGTTATCTAGTCAGCGTAAAGACTACACATGATTACAATCAAGCCATCCACAGTGTGCAGATACTGGATAAAGGGTATAATTATGTAGTGCAAGATGGTCTCATTAAAGATAGTTCAAATTATCCCAGTGAGGTAGATGGGAGCTCAGCACTGTCTCTAGTTGGTTTAGTTGCCTGTTAACATATTAATGAATATAACTGACGCAGGCTGCTCATTTTTGGTGAATGACCGAGTTATGATGAGAATATGTGTTAGAATATTTGCAAGGCTGAAAGTAAGAGAAATTTGTATGAAAATAAAGATTGGATCAAATGGTTGAAATATGTTCTTGCTCTGTGTGTCAGGTGCTGGGAGAATATTCCTACCTCAAAACAGAAACCAAACCAGAAGACGTCATACAGAAGCTACATTGTTTACTCGGAAAATGTGCTGCAAATTTGGAAACAAAAGCTTGGATCTTGAGTGCGATTACCAAACTCTATCGTCTGACACTGAATGTCAAAGCAATACCTGAAATCATGCAACATTTTGGGAATTCAATGGATCCTTGTTTGAGACAAAGTTGTTTTGAGTTGAAGCAATTTATTGAGAACAGAGAGATGATGACCTCAGTTTTACCACTGAATGCAAGTTGCGATGATATAGTGGTGAGTCTCAAGTAACTATTTGTGCGCAAGACCAAAATATTGTAAGTTTACTTAGTTCATGCTCAGTGATTTGTAGCCTATCTCTCAAACACAGGATTTACTTTGCAATGCTTTAGGTGCAGTTCTGGTAGCCATGCTATTGAAAGAATGTCATTATACCGGAAAGGGTGCAAAAAACATTTACGAGGATGTTACTGGCTCTTGGAGGTGTTGAGTTATAAGGAGAGTTTGGATAAGCTGAGTAATTAGAGGGAAAAGTTTTAAAAGGGATCTGACGGGCAACTTTTGTACACACCGGATGGTTTGTATATAGATTGAGCTGCCAGAGGAAGCAGTAGAGGCAGATACAATTGCGACATTTAAAAAAATACTTGGACAAGTAAATGGATATAAAAGGCAATTTTCATACAAGATATGGGGGACGTTCAGTACGAAGCATTTCGGGAGAAATTGATATTTTTATTTTTGGGTGGGGAGAGGACTTGATTTAATGTCTCATTTCAAGATGGTACCCCTTGCAGTCTCAGGCTCTGAACTTTGAGCTGAGCAATGGGGAAATGTTCTGAGTTCTTTCTCAAAGAGACTATCTGGTTATTGGACATGCTGGATTTCAAATTAGTTTAGTTTAGAGATGCACCGTGGAATCAGGCCCTTTGGCCCACCAAGTCCATACTGACTATCACTAGTTCTATGTTATCTAACTTTCCCATCCACTCCCTGCACACTAAGGGTAATTTGCAGAGGCCAATTGATCTACAAACCTTTGGGATGTGGGAAGAAACCTGCATGGTCACGGGGAATGTACAAACTGCATGCAGACAGGGCCCAAGGTCAGGATCGGACGCTGGTCTCTGGCGTTGTGAGCTCTACCAGCTGCACCATTGCGCCCACCCCACCCCGTCAAATGAGGCCATCTGTGGTACCTTTAAACAACCTGCTTTGCAAAAAGGAAAGTTGCTGCATCATTCTGTAGAATTTAATTTATCGGGATGCAACCAATTTTCAAAGTTGCAAATAATGGAAAAGCAGAATAAACAGGATTGTGCTTGTTACTTTGTTTAGGTTGATGCTTCGCTCTCTTTTCTGGATGGTTTTGTTGCCGATGCGTTGGGTCGCGGAGTTGCACCGTATAAGCCGCATCATCAAAGACAAGAAGAGAAATTGGCTCAAGAAAAAGGTAAAGAGGGAACAAAAAAAGTCAGTTTCAAATTAGTGAGTGTTCAAATATTTTTTTCCATTGCAAAGTCAAGTATAAGAGAGAAAGAAAAGATAAGCATTCAGACCATTTTCCCAGGATGGGAATATCAAAGACTAGAGGGCATAGCTTTAGAGTGAAAGGGGCAAAGTTTAAAGGGGGCGTACGGGTTTTTTTACTCAAGAGATTGGTGTGTGCCTGGAATGTGCTGCTAGGAGTGATGGAGGCAGATACAATAGTGACATTTAAGAGGCATTTAGACAGGCATTCGGATATGGAGGGGGTAAGGATTGTGTGCAGGCAGATGAGATTAGTTTAGCTTAGCATTATGTACTGCACAGGCATTGTGGGCCGAAGGGCCAGTTCCTGTGCTGTACGGTTCTAAGTTCTTCTAAGGTTTAAGCATGTTTGCACATACGCCTGCTATCTTTGGTTAGAAACTAGCCTCACAATTAAGTAATTTCATAAATTTTTTCCACAGTGTTGAATTTTGAACCTTATGGACTATCGTTTCCAACAAGCCCAACATACCTCCAGTGTTACAGGAAGACAATCCCCTGCAGACTTGTCCTTACATTCAGAGATTTCTTACAACAGCACAGAATCTGGATTAAAAGAGTAAGTTTACTGATTTGTGTTGCTTCAGCAGACGTTAGCATGAATACTGTTTGTTTAGAGTATAAATCTAATATGTAAATATAGCATGTGAAATAGATTTTTGTTAACATTTCTGAGCTTGTAAACCAGTTGATTTTGGTGTTGAACGTTAGCATGTGTGGTTGAATATGCCTTTGAAAGAATAGTCTGAATTGATGAAGCCACCGACTTTGTAAGTTAGAGGAATTGCTTTGGAGCACTCTGTACTTTATTCATCTTGAGGATGTATTAATTAAAGGTTTCTCAGCAGTCCCTGATGGCTGCAAATAAGTCAATAATAGTAAATGGGTAGCATTTGATTAAAGTGTTAATTAAGTGCATTTGAAGGGTAGGGTCATAAAGATACAAGGTGGTCAGTGTGCACGCAGCAATATCCATGTGCAAACAGGTCCTTCGGCCCATTGACTCGACTCAGCACTGACTAATAGCCCTGTCCCACTGTACGAGTTCATTCAAATAGTTCACCTGAGTTTGCCCTGATTCGAACTCGGAGATTTACGGTAATAGCCGCTCGCAGGTACTCGGGGCTCTCGTGGACATTTTTCAACGTTGAAAAATCTTCACGAGTCTTCCCGAGCTTACCGCATTTCCCGAGTACCTGCCGTTAGCGTTACAAGCTGCTAAGAGATGTCCCCGAGCTCCGACGTACCCGTTACATTCATTCTACGTGCTTACCACATGGTTGGGTTTTTTTTTTAAACTCTGGAGAGCTCTTGAATGAACTCGTACAGTGGGACAGGGCTTTTACGATGACCTATACACTGTTTCTCTTCCACACCGGGGATAATTTATAAATGCTAATTAACCTACAAACCTGTACAACTTTGTAACGTCAGTTCTGAATTAAATGCTTACTTCTCATAAGTGTGCCTTGAATCTGTGACCTCTAGTTTTGTCAAATATCTAACATTTAACCAATCCCATAAGCGTTTAGGGACTTTATAACAGTGTAACACTAATACTTTTATTTGTGTGTTTGGAGACAGAGAACTAACATTCTGCGTTCTAAAAACTGGCTGCAGTAGTGATTTCTTGTATGCATGAACAAAGGATTTTTTTGTGCCAACATTTCGATTTTGTATTGAATTCTATACCTCTTGTGTTCAGTTCAGAGGGTCTGAAACTTGAAGGGGTGAAGAAAGTGTGGGGTATGAAGGGCTACCTTCGAAGCAAGGAATCCAAAGAAGAAACCTCAAGCAAAGCAATTGCTGTTTCCGAAGGTGAAATGGCTGCTCAATGTCCCTCCACTGCAGAAAGTGTCGTCAGTATTTCTGCAGAAGAACAAGAGAGACAACGTTTGGCATCATCTCTATTTGTTGGTTTGGGATCCAATAACCTTGTAAATCTGGTAAGTTAGCATCAATATATGTGTATAGATTCACTTCTACGAGGATTGTAAGCAGCTATGAATCGCAAAGTTGCACAGTCTTTGTTAAAAATAATTAATCTTTGCTTCATTTTATAGTGCGCCCCAAAAAAAATTATATTGAGTTAACACCCTGAATTTATACAATATGAAGTTGTTGTCTGCCCCACTCATCTTGGAGGCAGGAAGGAGGTCTTGGTGGGACACAGTGGTTGGTTGCGAAGAACCAGTATTTGGCCAGCAGAGGGCAGCGGGTGTGGGATCGAGGGCAGGAGCATGTTTGAGATGTGAAGTGAAAAGATGCTTTAAAAAAAAACTGATCTTGAACAGCAGACATTGGCGGTAAAGCTGATGTTTCAGGAGAGAGGAGGCAGGCAGGTTGAGCCCTATATCCTTTGTTTGGCACCTTAAGAAGGGACCCGACCTGAAATGTCGCTTATCCATTTTTTGGAGAGAAGCTGCCTGACCTGCTGAAATACTGCAGCATTTTGTGTCTTATCTTTGTTTGACATCCCTTGACAGACCTGCTTGTAATGTGTGCAAGCACAGGTTTGCATGCTCTATTACTATAGCAACTGGACACCATCTACCAGTGAGCCCACACGAGTAACAATCCAGAAGATAGATGCAAAGTGCTGGAGTAACTCAGTGGGTCAGGCAGCATCTCTGGAAAAAAGGAGTAGGTGTCGTTACAGGTTGAGACCCTTCTTCAAACTCAATCAGCAATCCAGATTTGTGCTGAACTTACCGTGACTCTTGCAGAGAGATGTACTTCACAATAGACTTTCGAAACTGAATTCTGTAAATCGGAAAATATGTATGTTTTTTTCTAACTGCAGGGCTGTGAAAGTTGCCATTGCCCTCTCCCCTCAATGCAATATTTTTTCCCCTCAAGTATTTATGTAATTTTCTCATGAAGTTTGCCTGCGTATGTACATTCTTTCCTGCACTGCATTCCACAGTTTGGCCCCGTTTTATAATGCCCCTGATTTTATTTTTTCCTCCTGATCTATCATCTGGTTTCTCGCTCTTAAAAGTCACTGCAAGTCAAATCAAAGAAAATCCTAAGACATTTTTATGAGCACATAAAAAACAAGACTTCAACACGTGGCAGTTGGGTCTTTTAGGAACATAGAATATAGAACAGTACTGCACAGGAGCAGTGCCAAGCAAGATGCCAAGACAAACTAATTTAGATTGCATGGTTCTTTTGATCAGCACAAGCCTAGGCTGAAAAGTCTGGTGTGTTAACTCGTATGAAAATGGCTTTTCCTCGTATATTTTCTATGTATTCTTGAATTTGTACACCTATCTTGTTTTGATCTCCTCTGCTTTAATTAGAACAATCTCTGCCTCTTTTTAAATTAAAAAAAAAAAAAGAGAAAGTGTGGAGTCATTTAGCAGGTCAGCCAGCATCTCTGGAGAACGTGTCCACGTGTCATAAAACTATACATGTTCTCCAGAGATGCTGCCTGACCCGCTGAGTTCCTCCAGGACTTTGTCCTTTTTTTTGTAAATCAACATCGATAAATTTTGGTATCTCTTCTGCCACTTTAAGGGCCGGTCCCACTAACGCGACTTTTCAGCGACTGTCTTCGACCTTCATCTCGAGGGCACTCGCCTGAAAAACCTCCAGGTGGATCGACCGTCAGTGATGAAACCGCGAGACACACACACGCGCGCACACACACACACAAACACGCACACACACACACACACGCACACGCACACACACGCGCACATACACGCGCACATACACGCGCACACACGCACACACACACACTCACACTCACACTCACACTCACACTCACACTCACTCACTCAATCAATCAACCTTTATTGTCATCTTGCAAAGCAACAGTTGTACAGTGCAAAATGAGAAAACGTTTCCCAGGGAATACCGGAGCATCGCAAATGAAACTTAAAACACTCGTCTAAACTCGCAAATTAGGTCGCTGCAGCGGGACAGGCCCTTTAATCTACCTACACCCATTGAAGTCACTCACCCTTGATTGTGAAGTCCTAATTTAATGTTGGAATTTGAACTCTGAACCAAACAACTAAACTAATGTAGAGCAATTTCTCTTAATTCAGCTTACAAGGAAAAATGATAATGTAGAAACTAGGAACTGCAGATTCTGGTTTACAAAAAGAAAAGACACAAATTGCTGGAGTAACTCAGCAGATCAAGTAGCATCCTTGGACAGTCTGAAGAAGTGTCATGACCTGAATGACACATAGCCATGTTCTCCTGGGATTCTCCTCATTATGTACTCCACTCTTTCTGAGGTCATATGTTGCCAGCCCTTTCAGTCTGGAGAAAGGTTCAGACCCAAAACGTTACCCATTCCGTTTCACCAGAGCTGCTGGCTGAATTACTCCAGCACTTTGTGTCTATCTTCTCTTGGGGTGCTGCCTGATCTGCTAAGTTACTCCAGAACTTAGTCTTTTTTTTTTTTAAAGAAAAGTAATCTCTTTCCCAAAATGTAAATTAGAAATAACTAAGATATTCTCTGCACATCTCTGCACATCAGTGGACGTTGAGGTGTGATAGTGAACCCACTTTGTTTTATTAAGAATAAACTCATTCATTGATTATGTTAGAGTTGCACTGCTTTCCAATGACATTGTACAAAAAAAAATCTACTCTGATCACTGCCTGTTCTTTGAACTACTTTTGCTTGTGTGAAGAATATGCATTTACGAAACATGTTTGAATGTCTTCACAATATTCTACAGGACCGTGGAACCCTAATCATGGAATGTATAAATGCTTATTATCTGTTTTTTGTCAACTCCAAATCAAAGTTGCAGGCTCTGTGAACTAAACTTTTTTGAAATTGCAAAATGTCATAAATTTTCTGGATTATATCTCATAACTATGCAGCCAGTTGTAAACATTTGTACACAGACACTTCAGATATCTTGCAACATCCTACAGTGGAACATAATCATCGATCATACTTTAATTAAAATATGTGCTTATGAAAACACATGCTAAGATGTTCCCACAATATTTATGTTGAGAAAAGAAAACGGAAGAGCGGTGGGATCTGTATTTTAGACCAATAGGACTTTAGGTTTAGAGGGATATGGGCTAAATTCGGGCAGGTGGGACTAGTGTAGATGGGGCATCTTGGTTGGCATGGGCAAGTTGGGCCAAAGGGCCTGTTTCCATGCTGACGATGACTTCTCTGCCTCATTTGTGAGACATTGAATGGCGTATCCAGCATGGCCACTAGAGGGAGAGCTTGTTATGAACCAATATTATGTAATAGATAATGCAGCTGATTTCAATTATATGGAATTAGACCCACGGAAAATTTGTGTAAGACTTCAAGGATCATATTTCATAGTTTATATATTATAAATTGAGTGAATTATACATTATGGGAAGAGGCCCTTTGGCCCACCGAGACCTTGCTGACCATCAATCAGCCGTTCACACAGTTTCTGTTACCCTACATTCTAATCCCCTCCCTACCCAGTGGCAATATACAGAGGCCAATTAAACGACAAACCCGCACGTCTGTGGTATGTGGGAGGAAACTAGAGGAAAGCCACGCGGTCATGGGGAGAACGTGAGAACTCCACACGGACAACAGCCGAGGTCACGATTGCACCGGGTCCCTGCTCTGTGAGGCAGCAACTCTACCGCTGCGCCACTGTGCTGCCCATGATATTACCTGTAGTTACCTGAATATTTATTTAACTATCAATGTTAATTAGTCAAGCTAATTGATATCTTTTGATTTAATCATCTTGATTTTAGCATTAACTTTCTATTACTTGATTTTATTGATGCTCATTATTTACTTCACACATCGTAATGTTGGAGCTTGTCTCTGGACATGTATCATGTGCCTTCTGTTTAATTGATTGAATGCTGGGTAGAATCTGCAGTTAAACCTAGGCAATTCAACCTGCAAGGTGTAAGAAAATGAGCAGCTAAACTGGTAACCAATTTGTTAAAATCCTGATAGGCACACAACCAGCTTTTAGACACGCTTAGATTGTACTGCAGGTAAGATGAATAGAATTATCTTGTGATGCGACTAGGTTTCGGTTTATTTTTGTTACATGTACCAGAGAAAAGCTTGGTTTTGCATGGTATCCAAAGAGATCAAATATCTATCTATCTATCTATCTATCTATCTATCTGTTCTTGACCGCTTTTGGCCGTCTGTGCTGCGATTTCCGAGAGAACGCCGCCACCTACGGCCGTCACTTTTGGCCACCTTGCTCAGAGGCCCCCTCCGCCGCATGTGTGCCGAGGATTTTTCCCGTCGATGAAAAATGACAGAGATATTAATGTTTTTACAAAATTCCCCATTCTCTCTGCTGCCCCCGCTGGCGGCAGGGGGGAGGGACTATAAAACCAGGAAGTGGTGTGCCTCACTCACTCTTCAAGATGGAGGAAGGCAGAGGGTCACGTTTCTCTGAGCTGTGAATAACACTGAACACATGTCTACTCAAATGTGAGTGCCCTTAGTGGTTCTAAAATGCTTGCAAAAAGTGTCTATTGGTTCTAAAATGTTTGCAAAAAGTGTCTATTGGTTCTAAAGCTTGGAAAAAATGTCTATTGGTTCTAAAATGCTTGCAAAAAATGTCTATTGGTTCTAAAACTTGCAAAAAAATGTCTATTGGTTCTAAAATGCTTGCAAAAAATGTCTATTGGTTCTAAAGCTTGCAAAAAGAATGTCTATTGGTTCTAAAGTTTGCAAAAAATGTCTATTGGTTCTAAAGCTTGCAAAAAAATGTCTATTGGTTCTAAAGCTTGCAAAAAAAGTCTATTGGTTCTAAAGCTTGCAAAAAATGTCTATTGGTTCTAATGCTTGCAAAAAAAGTATTGGTTCTAAAATGCTTGCAAAAAATGTCTATTGGTTCTAAAGCTTGCAAAAAAAAGTCTATTGGTTCTAAATGCTTGCAAAAAGTGTCTATTGGTTCTAAAATGTTTGCAAAAAAAGTGCCTATTGGTTCTAAAATGTTTGCAAAAAGTGTCTATTGGTTCTAAAATATTTGCAAAAAGTGTCTCTTGGTTCTACAATGCTTGCAGAATGTGTCTTTCTTTGGTTCTACAATGTTTGCAAAAAGTGTCTCTTTTGGTTCAGAGTGACTGAGCTGCCAGCCCAAGAATCCATTCAGCCCACAATGTCCATACTAGCCCTCTGGAAGCAAGTCCCTTTGACCCACAACACACATACTAGCGCTCCAGAAACCCCCCCCACTGGCTAGCAATATTGGAATTGGTGGAGAGGTGGAATATTGCGTTGGGGGAACCAGCCCTCCCGTGTGATGCTGGGACCCACCGGGTCCCACTTAGTCTAGTACCATATATAAATACACTCATGTCAAACTCAAGTACAATAGATGGAGCCAAGGGGAAGATACAGAGCACAGAATATAGTCTCAGCTTAGTAGCACATCAGTTCCTTAGACAAAGTCCAATGTCCTCAATGTGGTAGTGGTGAATCGAACAGTACGCTAGCTTTTGCACAATATTTGTTTAAAAGATTCTTGTGAAGGCAATTTTTTCTTAAGGCCAATACTGATCAGAACATAGGAACATTACAGCACAAGAACAGATTCTTTGGCCCACAATGTCTATGCCAAACATGGTGCCAAGACCATATTTTATTTGCCTGCACATAATAATTTAAAGACTTGAAAAATACAACTCATATATTTTCTGTAATCTTTCCAGATGGGGAAAACTCCGAGCACTGCCCATACATTTCGCCGAAAGTCAAAGAATATTGAGAAACAAAATAGCTCTAACAAGATGACGTCTGCACTGAAGGCGACTGCTTCACACCCTGGTGAAATTCCAGATCTAATGGATAATGTCCCAGAAAGCTGTATTTCCTTCCAAGAGAGTAAAGCAGTACCTCTGGTGAATGCAGCAACTTGCTCTGGAGTGGAACCTGGCCAAGTATCTGATCAAGCCTGGGCTCTGAATAACAACTTAATCGAAGCCAAGCCGACAGCATCAAAGGAATCTTTTTCGGGTCTATTTGCAGATGGGAATTTTGACATTATACAGCCTGTAAATTGCAATTCTTCCTCTGTGGCCCATGAACCTGTCTCCAGTTTGACTCCAAACTTGCCCGTCGAGTTCTCTGAGTTTTTGCATTCAGGATTTGAGCAAGTTTGTGCCACTGAAAATGTAACTCTGTCTTCCTGCAAAGTCTGGAAAGAGGACTGTCTGTTAATAATCCTATTTTTTACTAATCACAGCAATATAGAAGTTACAAATGTGACCATCGAATTTACATTGACTGAAGAATTGAAGGTAAATATGATTGGTGTAATTCTCTTGAATTTAGTAATACAAATGGATATTTGCCCAAGTAGTGGGCAGTTCTACATTTTAAGCTATACAGGCATTCCCAAGGTTAAGACAGAGTTCAGTTCCTGAGAACTGTTCATAGCCTGGATAGAGTGGATGTGGAGAGGATGTTTCCACTAGTGGGAGAGTAGGACCAGAGGCCATAGCCTCAGAATAAAAGGTACCTTTAGAAAGGAGATGAGGCAAACTTTCTTTAACTAGAGGGTGGTGAATCTGTGGAATTCATTGTCACAGACGGCTGTAGAGGATGTCAATGGATATTTTTAAGGACAGATTGACAGATTCTTGATTGTTATGGGGAGAAGGCAGGAGAATGGGGTTAAGAGGGAAAGATAAATCAGCCATGATCAAATGGCAGAGTAGACTTGATGGGCTGAATGGTCTAATTCTGCTCCTAGAACGTATGAACTTATGAATAACCTGAACTGTTTGTAAGTAGAGACTGGGAGAGGATCACAGAAACAGCTGTGACGGGCGAGCGAGCAGGCCGCCAGCTGCCTTCACAGAGTCTGAATGAATGAACAAGTCTGCTCACAATCCCAGCTTTGCTCGACTCGACCCATGGTTGCGGCTCTGGGGAGAGGGGGGGGGGGTCAAAAGCACGTTGAAATGCCCCATTCCCACCCAACAGAAGATGCCTGTAACCCCACAGCAGCCCGCAAATCCATCCTGCTGGTCTTCCAAACACTCGCTGGTATATTTGCATTGTCCCCAAGTCTGGCGTTTGTAACCCCAGGAGGACCTGCAACGTTATCGATTAAAAATAAATCAAATAAATGAATGAATTAAATTAAGTGACAAAAGCAGGTTATTTGCCCAAGGAGGGGTGGCATTATTCAGACAGCTCCCTCACTGTATGTTTGTATATGTGGGCATTTGGCTCATTGTGTCCATGTAAGGCAAAAACATTGATTAGACAATGCAGGCATTTTAACTTCTCTGTAGCCAACACATGATGGCACCTCAGGCGCTCATAGAGCCTTTTAAATGTACTGAGGCTTTTTTTGTCTCCATCATCCTTTCAAGAAAAAAAGCTCCACGTCCCCATGCTCGGATGAAAATACATTTTCTGATCTATCTTTAGTCTTTCTGCCAAATCACAAGAGTTGTATCTTCCCAAATGCATTGAACTGGTATTGCATCAAAACACTTCTTGAATATGTCGTGAGATATCCCTGGTGCAAAATGGTGTCAGGTTCCGCAATTTCGACAAGCATTTTCGGATCAGATTGGCCGTCTTGCAGCAAAACCTCTTGAACTTGTACATTTGTTTGTATTGTTGCTTTGGATGTGAGGAAGTCGGCCATCTGTTAATACTTTGTTCCTCAGCTGAGAGATAAAACACATGCGTTCCCGTCGGCTGCTTCGTGTGTGAAGTCCCTTGGCTCTGAGCTTGCAGGAAGTGTTTGTCCAGTTTGCCGTATGGGGAATTCCAGTGCCTCGCATACACACTACCATATCTGATCATAATTTGCTGGTTTGGATGTGACTACACTGCAAATTTATAGTTCTGTCAGCTTTCCTAACTCTGATTTTAATCTCTTTGACAGGCTGTTGAGAGTTCAACTTTCCATTTTGCAACCATAGAATGCCATGCCTCCGTCAGATGTCAGCTGTGTCTGCAAATGGTGAAGCCTTGTTCCCAGGTAGCCCTCTCCGGGCACGTCAGTTATCATCCCAAGACCCACCAATGCACTGAAGAGAAATGTACACTAACTTTATTCTTAACTGATTTTATCAGGTACGAGAATTAAAATGCACCAAAATTATCATTATTCCTAAAAATGCCCTTTCCTTGTGCATAAGCTTATCTCACAATTCTAATTATGGAGCACTTGCTTTAAAATGTCTTTGATTTGTTCAGTAGAGAATGATTGAGGAGCAGCAAACTACAGTTTACACACTGGCTGAATGTGGGTATTCACAGGCAGTCAGTGACAGACCATTGTATGTTACAAAGAGGAAAGCAAGATGGAGATCTCAGAAATCCCTGTCTTGCCCCCCCATCCATCAGTGTAGAAACTAGGAACCGCGGATGCTGGTTTACAAAAGAAAAACTGCTGGGGAAACTCAGCAGGTCAGGTAGCATCTCTGGAGAACATGGATAAGTGACATTATGAGACGGGACCCTTATTCAGACTGATTGTGACTTATCCTCCAGCTTCACTCTTCTATCCTTGTCTCACACCTTTTGTCATGTCACCACTGGCCTTGGACCAACCATCTGCCTATCAATCAACCCCCCCCCCCTCACCTGTATCTACCTTATCAGACTTTGCCCCCCCCCCTCCCTTTCTCCTCTTCCAGTTATCTTTCTCCCCACCCCCCCCACACAATGGCCTGAAGAAAGGACCAACCTAAACCATCTGCCTTGTCCAAGATGTTGCCCCCCCCCACTCACCTAGTTATGTTGGACCTTATCAGGGACTTGAGGGCCCTTGTATATGAATTATATAATTTGTGTGCGGATACCCCAAAGTTGGTTAGGACCCCATTGTTTGTTATGTTGTGTCCCCAACCTTTATCAATGCCCCAATTAGTTAAGCACAAAACTGTGTTGTTGCTTTTAATTTCTGCAAGCACACATTTTTTTAAATTTTGGCTCTTATGTAGTTATATCCTAGCAATTGAGTAAACAGATATTTCCGTTTTGAGGGAAGCCTGTGTCTTAGAGTTGATCTCATACACTTTTCCCTTGAGTGTACTGTCTGTATGGTATGGAAATATTAACAAGGGGAAAGATTGCTGCAGATTTTTGGCTGTAAGCCTCAACTCATCAAACTGATTTTCCGTAATTTAAATAATAAAAAAGATAAATTAT